>NC_034428.1:843728-865320 GCF_002078875.1 Numida meleagris
TTCTTGAGCACCGCCATGGATGGTGAGTCCACCACCTCCCTGGGCAGCCTGTGCCAACGCATTACCACTCTTTTGGAGAAGAAATGCTTCCTAAAATCCAACGTGACCCTCCCCTGGAGCAGTCTAAAGCCATTCCCTTTTGTCCCATCAATTTACACCGCTGTAACTGAGCTCTCCTGGCTCTCCTCATGGGAAGTCCCAGGCAGCCCCGCGAACACATGGATGCGCCGTCTGTCATGGAACCTCAGCAGTTGTACAGGGAAACGAATAAAGGGAAAGGGTAAAGGATTTCAAAAGATCCAATAACTGCTACAGAAACGGAGAAGATGAGAGGAATCAAACTACTCAAAGCAAACAGACAGATAGCTTTCAGGGAGCAAGAAATACAGTAAAAAATAGAAGAAGCAACGCTCGCTTTGAAGGCATGAAACGTCAATCCGAGAGCTGGGAGGAAGCAAATGCAAAAGGATCCTGGTATGGATGGGAGCACGTCCTGGCCAGGGCTGAGCACCGGGGCCATCAGCTGCTGGGGAAGCTTGGGGCTGGGCGTGCTTAATGGGAAATAGAGAACGGGCCGGAAAGCCGAAGAAAAGGCAACACCAAAATAGAAAGGGAAGGAATAGAAATAGAAAGCGAGAATGAAATCCGGGGCAAAGACGCTTGATCCTTTCATACCGAGGTTTAAATCCCCGTTGAGCGCCGAGCCGTTCCTTCTCCCATGGGAGGAGCAGCTCTGCGGGCACACAGCTGGCAGCCCCTGCCCCACGGAGCTGCAGGAGAGGGGAGCTGAGTCACAGCGGTGCCAGGCAGGCACGATGCTGCTGCCGGGCACACGGCGCTGGGGGCTAATTGCCAGTGAGTCAGAGAGCACCGCGCTTTGCATCTCATTTAAAAATAGAGATATAAATCCCTTTTTTTTTTTTTTTTGCAAGAGATTAAACTTTTCTGAGCGTTGTCTTCAAAGGAGATGGAGGTCCCAGCCAGACAGATCGGCGGTGACAAAGACTTTGCTCATCCCTCGCGTGAAGCTCTGCGATATATTCCATCTCCTGCATCAGCTCTGCTTTCCGCATTGCCCCTGGTCTGGCCCCCAGCCCAAACCACCCCGAGCTTCCTCCTTCACCGCTGATGTCCGACAGGAGCAGGAGAGGAACTCCAGGGGAAACACTTCATTAAGAAAGAAAAGGAGATGAAACCCTCATCCCTCAGCATCAACGCTCGGAAGAGCGACCTCAGCCAAAAGTTATTCACACCTGAAGACAGAAAGGATTAATTAGAAGCGTGCAGTGCAGCAGCCCGAGCTGGGTGCCAGCACCGCGTCCGCGTGCCAACGGCTGCACATGGAGGGAGGAGGGGAGGGGGCTGGGATTGCATCCCCTCCTGCAGGGCTGCAGGGACCCGTCCTGCACAGCGCGTCCCGTGCGCAGCTCCCGTAATAAATGGTTCCGTCCTCATCCATCACAATGGGCAACATTTATTTTGCCAGAGAATGTGCCACTTCGGCAGAGGAAATTCTGAATATTTCACTCGAGAGGATGCAAAAAGAGTGGAGAGCCTCTTAGAAAACCAAGAAACAAAATGATGAATAATATGTTCAATCTTCTCAAGGAAAACTTAATAAGAAAACCTATGAAAGGCAACTACTTGTAGAAAACGAGTTTATTCTTCTCGGGAGCTCTTTGGAAGATGATGCATGCCAACATCTGAGATTGCAACGCTTCCTTTATTTAATGCAAAGCCACTCCAGGCTCAGCTGGAGCTTGGGGCGTGCAGAGCTGCTCCCAAAGCTTTGGGTTTCTGCAGGGAAAAAGCAGAGCCCGGCGACGTCCAAGGTGGGAGCGGGAACGCGGCCACGGCCGCCCAGCATCAATCACCGACGTCTCATTGGGTACTTAAGTGGATGTCCTAATCCATGTCAATTAACTAACGCTTCATTACTTAAGTCTCGCAGCCGAGGCAGGGAGATGCTATCGCAGCCCCGGGAACGAGGCTGGGTCACGTCTGGATGGCGGCAATTAGAGGGACAGGTCCCAGGAGGCAGCGGAGCGGGGACAGCCCCGTGCACTCACAAACCCCGGGGATCCCCCCGGCCCGGCCCCTTCTGCCATCCCAGCGCCGCGCGTTCCGCTGACAACATAAATTAGCACCGTTAGCTCTCGAGAGCCCTAAGTGTTGCCTTGTGAGCGGCAATCCATCAGCTCTCCCACACGGAGCCACAATGGCGTTACGTGCAGCCCGGATGCCACCACGACGCGATTCACATCCCCTATTTATAGAGCCGTGAAGCGCCGCTGGAGCGTCCATCACGGAGGTATCCTCCTGAGCGTCCCAGGGTGCTGCAGGATGGATGTGGAGCCAGACCGATGGTCAGAGGCCGCAGCCCTGCTCTGCAAAGCACACTGCAACGAGCCCGGCCGCTCGCAGCGCTCTGGGCCACGCACACCCTGGCTTCTCCCCTATTAGGGCACGTGTGCACCGACAAGCTCTGGTTGTTCCGTCTCCAAGTTCCACGCTTGTTTCTCTTGCAAGAAACACGTTCCCACTCTCTGACGGCGTGTTATTCTCGAGGCGGCTTTCACTCGGTCTTTACGTTGAGAAATGAACCCGGAGCGCCGCGGGCTTTGCGCCGTTCCCGTCCGCTCTGCAGAAGGAAAGCTTCGCCGAGCCCAGCGCTGCCCGCCTCGTTCCAACCCGGGCCAGCAGCAAATTCACAGCGTGGGCTCTGCCTCTCCTCACACCACAGCTGAGAAGGAAGCCGTCCGTGAGCGACGAGCTTCATTTTCATGCTTCTCCCAGCTGAAGTCCGTGCGCTCCCTCTCCCCCGCAGCCAGCGGAGGCGGTGGGCACGGGGCCGTGCTCTGGGGCAGGCGGTGCCTGGAGGTGCTGATTTCCATGCAGCTGCGCATCCATCTCCAGCCAAGCCCGATGTCTGCTTCTTTTATTGCCATTGCTCGGCACCAGAAAGGCTGAATCACTCGAGGAAGCGCCGCATCCTCCTGCGCTCGGGGTCGCGAACTGGGGCTGAAGCTTGGAAAGCAAAGATGGGAGGGAGCTGGGGGGTTTCCTGCTCGGGGGAGCTCCAGCCCCGTGTCCCGGGTTGGGGAAGGGAAAGCACAAGGCGGCGTGGCCCCATAGAGCACCACCAGCACCCGACCCCACACTGCTGTGCCGCAGGGAGGCTTCATTGTGGGTTGCTAAGGCCGGAGAGAGAAATTGATAAAACCAGAGAGCAGCAGCAGTTCCATGCCAGACAGAACCTCATTTCATGAAGAATCCTCGCAAAAACCAAATTAATGTTGAAGGATAAAGGTAGGTAAACCTCCCACAGTTAAGTTCAGGCCGCAGAGGCTCAGTTTAAATCTCCCAGCAGTTCTGATTTAATCAATGTATTTCAAAGTGAAATTAGATGAAGTACATCTCCATCACAGGAAATTATGTAAGCTATCAAAGTCTGGAGGTGCAGGTCCCGGTAAGAAGAGCCAGAGGAAATATTCACATCAGCCTTAATTCCATCTTTAAAGAGGCAGTTCAGGTCCGGATTTGGGTGTTATTCAAGAGAAAGAATTCATCCCGATGATGAATGGCTCATCCTGAAGAAGGGAACAACTGCTGTTTTGGAAGGAGGATGGGAAAGCACTGACGAGGCTGGTGCCTGCCCCCTCCTCCCCAGTGCACTTGGCTGCAAGGAGCTCCCAATGGAAGAGCGTCTGGTCCCAAACCCAAACCACACTGGGCCTGAATCACCACAGCCCAATCCCTCATTACCAGCACTTAACGAGAGCGATGGACACGGCCCCACGGTGCAGCCCCAGCTCCCGCTCCTCCAGCTCAGCATCCTGATGCCTTAATCCCTCCTCACAGTCCTCTCCCTATTAGCTATCTTTAAAGGCTTAAGCATGCATATATTTTCATAATGAACCTCAGACGTGTCTGGAGTCATAGATTATTCACACCCCATAGAGTTGTTGTGTAGCAGCTCTCCCTGCCTGCTGTCAACCTGTACACACGCACAGAGCTATAAATATCAAGAAATAGTGCTGGGAGCCCTTTTGGATCAGGAAAGGTAAGAACCGGGCCACGGGGCCGCCCGGGGAGCCACCCTGCACCTCGCTCTACTTTCAGTCTACACGCTACGCACCGAAGAAAATTTAGCAACTCCTTATTTTCGGCAGATGACGGTTACATAAAGCAAGCCCAGGCTGCAGCATCCGAGCGCCTCGAGCAGATGGGCAGCGCTTCGCACATCCCATGGACCCGCGTGACAACGGAGGCACGGTCGCCGGTGACGCGGGCGCTGCCTTTGGGGAGCTGACGGGGGCACACAGTGACATCCCCCCCCCCCAAAGCCCAACCACCCACCCCGCTGCAACCCCACGGAGCCCAGCTCAGGGTGAGCCACGGCTCGGCCCTATCCGTGCCCCCACGTGCCCGGCAGCGCTGCCACAGTCACCCCTGCTCCAAGGAAGAGGCGCAGTGACGCCGCGGCCGCCGAGGAGCTGCAGTTGATTCCAGCATTATCGTGGCTGCGAAGTGGCACCAGATGAATTTCCGTGGCAATCAACGCGCCTGGGAGCAGCCAGCTCAGCCCCTGCGTGGCTGCGGGATGAGTAAGGGCTCCTCGGTGGAGGCCGTTAACTCCCACCGCTCGCTGCTCTCATTACTTCCCAGACTGCCAGGCTTGCATCTTTGACGTGCGGCTGCATCTACGTTTGACAGCGTGAACTTGATGAGTGGAATTCACGGGCAATGTTTGCTTTGGCAGGAACGACCGGGCCCATAAAGTTTCCTCGGCGCAAACACAGAGGGCCGTGTGCTTTTAACGAGTCGCTTTACGCAATCGGGAAGAAACGGCCGACGGTAATTTTTGCTCGTGCTCGCAAATCACTCGGGAGCGGAACGCTGCCAAAACCCCGGCGTGTCGTTTAAAACAGGAGAGCTGTGGCTATGGGAGGAGAGTCAGCAGGCACGGAGCCGTCACACGCGCACGCACGCACTGGCACAGCCCAATGCACACACATCCGCTGGGTGAGCTCCAGGCCCCCAGCCACCCCCACCCCTGGGCAGAGCAGACCCACGGAGCTGGGCTGCAAAGCTGAGGCTGTGAACCCAGCCTGCTCGCAGCTCTGCGCAAAGTTCCCACTGGTGAAAGCGAGGCAAGAAGCATTTTCAGCGTGCGGGTTTGAAGGTTCTGCTGTGCTCAGCTTAAGAGAGCGCGGCTCGACTGCAAGGTCACGGAGCTGCCGCTGCCCTGGGGCAGAAGGAATCCGACTTAAAAGGAGCAGCACACACAGCAGCATCTCCCTGTGCCATACAGCACAGGGTGAAGCGGGCGCAGGCAAGGTCTGCTGCTCCTCTCCGAGCTATTTTTCTGGTTGTCTTCGAGAAAATGAGGGGAAATGGCACGGGAAATGTCAGAAATAAACCCAGAAGCAATTAGAGTTAGAGAGAAGCGGGAGCAGCAGGCAAGGTTAGCAGGAAAGTTATCTCTTATTAAAAATAAAACACGGAGGGACTGCAGGCTGACGGGGTGGTGCGGAGGACAGGCTGGCAGCGAGGATCCAGGGCACGCAGCAAAGCAATTCACCGGGCAATTGGAGCAGAGAAGCGGGCGGCAGGCTCCCATTTCCGCGGCTAAAATCCTCACGAAAATAAAAAAAGCAGAGGGCGTCCTCTGTTTCTAAGATTACAGTCTTCTGCCGGCTCCAGCCCTGGAAACAGCCCTCCGGCTCCACCGCTCTTTTTCATCTTCCACAAAATAAATCCGAACTGGGAGGCACCCTGAAAAGCATCTCAGGTGCTTCGCCCGGGAGCGGTCCCTAAGGTCACGGCGGCACCGCAGGCTCCCGGAGGCTCCGTCCTTCCCCACGCAGCTCATCCCCGCCCGCTGCCCGAGCCCACGGCGGGGGCACAGCCACGGGGACGAGGTTGGGGCACGGGACCGCGCGGTGCCCAGGGTGGTGCTGCCCGTAGCAGATACAAACCAGAACGCGACCGACGATAAAACACAGATGGACAACAGAACCCAACGGCCTCTCTCGGTTCTTCGGCACTGAAAGAAAATTTCAGCTCAAGTTTCACCTCCCCGGGGCTTAAATCCAAAGCTCGAGCCCAGCGACAAAGCCTCCGACGACTCCAAAGGGCCGTACAGAAGCGCCCTTAGCATCACCCACATCCCGACAGCGAGCGGGGCACCCTGCAGAGCCCCAGCTCCGCGGGACCCCTGGGAGCAGCGGGAGGGCGGGGGCTCCTCGAGGTGCTGCTCCGTCCGTCCGTCCATCCGTGCGTCCATCCCGCAGCCATGCAGATCCCCGGGTCCCGCTCCCCGGGGAGCGCCGTGTATCCCAAGCCCCGGTGCCTTGCGCTGGGGGGCAGAGGGATGCTCTGCACGTCCGGGAAGCACAGCACAGCGCTGCCGGGTGCCGCTGCCGCGCTCCGCAGGCACCGGGAGCTCCGCGGAGGCAGCGCTGCCCGACCCGCGCCCCACGCCAATCGCTCACTTGTTCCGAATGGGACTTCTCGGATAGAAAATCGGGCTGGGGGGAAAGGCACGCGGCGCGCATCGCCCGGCGGTGCCGCTTCCCTCGCCGCCTTACGGTCTCAACACACGGCTGCTTTAAATGTATTCTGCCGAAACACGGTCAAAACAAACAAAAATCGGCATTCCTGCAGCTTTAAGGACAGACATGCAAGGAGAGGGCAGGGTCTGGCTAAGTAGCGCTCTCCAAACACAATGCCACGAAAATAACAAGATTTCGGCTCAGATGACTTCGCGGCGGTAATGAAAATGCGTTACATAACACTTTGCCTCTGTCTCCTCCGCTTCGCAATTCTCGATTAATCTACAAAACGCATCCGTCCGTCCGTCCGTCCGCGGGCACCGTGCGTGCCCGGGGTGCCCCGGCCGCGAGTCCCGGCCCCTTCCTTCCCCGGGAGCAGAGCCGGGCGGCGGGGCAGCCTGCCCGGGAGCGGCCAGATAACAGCAAACGGGCAGTGAAAAGCAGACGAGACATCGCGTTCGGCAGGGCGACGGAAGGAGCACGGAAGGGAGGCGAACGGCGGCTCCCCGAGCGCTTCCCTCCGAGCCGCCGGGCGGGATCGATTCACGCCCGCCGCCGCTCCCCGCCCGAACAAGTTCGCGATGCAAGTCCGGAGCCCCACCGCCGCCGGTTCCGCTCCCGGTTCCGCGGAGCAGCGCGCACCGCCCGGCCCTACCTGCTTCCCGGGAGCCGTTGTATCCACATGGTCACGTCTCCCGGTGCCGGCCCGGCCCGTCCCGGCGGGGCTCACCGCCTCAGCTCTCCATCCGTGCGCGCCGCCCCGCGCCCGCGGCAGCGCTCAGCGGCGGGGCANACAAACCACCCCAACTGATCAGCCAACCACTCCAACCAATGGACAAACCACCCCAACTCATGGGCCAACCACTCCAACCAACAGACAAACCACCCCAACTGCCAAACAAAACCAACTGGAAGATAAACCACCCCAACCAATGGACAAACCACCCCAGCTGAAGGACAAACCACCCCATCTGACAAACAAACCACTCCAACTGCCAAACAATACCAACTGGAAGATAAACCACTCCAACCAATGGACAAACCATCCCAACCACCAGACCAAACTTGAGCATCCCCGGCACCACGGCGCAGGACCCCGTGTTCCATCCTGCAGATGGGCAGGTGCGGCGCTGCGTGCCCGGTTGGTACCTGCTGTGTCCCCCAGGCCACGGGGTGGACGTGCGTCCTTTCCACCACTGCTGTGGCCGGCAGCTGGCTCAGCGGTGCTGGGGCGCCCACGGGGCTCCTCGATGGCGGGTGTGGGAGCTGGGCTGCTGGGGGTTGGTGCAGTGGCAACGGTGGTGGCGGCGGTGGTGGCGGCGGCGGTGGTGGTGGTGATGGTGGTGGTGGCGGCGGTGGTGAAGATGCTGGGCAGCGTGCTGCTCTCCAGGGAGTCCTCCTCACCCGTGGGGCCCCAGACGATGACCTCGGGCAGCGCCGTGGGCCGCCCATCACGTGGGGCGAAGCCACGGCCCCGCAGCTGTCGCCGGGTGCGGGGCAGGGGGACAGGGGGCGGGCGGCGGGCGCGGGGGGCACACGGCCAGGGGGGGCTGGGGCGCCGGGGCTCCTCGCTGCCCCCCGTGCTCCACAGCACACCACGGGGCAGTCTGTGCCGCTGTGCCGACCGTGGCGAGAGACGGGTCCCGGCAGGCTCGCAGCTGGCAAGGTCCATGGCGAGGTGGAACATGGCTATCAACATCCAAGCATGGCTTCCTAGCGGGCAACCTGACCTGCAGATAGAGACAGAGAGAGTTAGAAAGCAGGAGAGCACGGGCAGCACGACCAACCCCTTTCACAAACTGCGGAGCAACACTCATCAGCCCAGCCACGTCCGACCCAGCGACACTCCCAACCCCATCAGCACCGGGACAGGACACTGCCACCTCCCTGCCACCCCAAATGGCATCGCAGGACGCCCCAGCCACCTGCTCCCCTTCCTGCTGCCCACGTGGTAACAGCACAGACAGCGAGAGCAACATCAAAGCCAAGGCTGCACGCGAGAAGAGCAGTACGGGTGTCCTCCCATCCTTCCATCTCCATCAGGAGCAGCCGGGGGAGCCGGCCCAGGGGACCCAGCCCTCCCTCATTTAAGGGCTCTGGGCACAGCGATGCCAGCAGGGAGCTCACGGCGGGCGGCGGGACCGACCGCTCAATGAGAGCGAGCGCGTGAGAGTACACGTACGCTCGCTTCAGCATGTGTAACCCACTTCTCATTAATCAGGTCGCAGTGACTCAAAAGCAGCGCTCGCTCTTCCCAGGCGCAGGGCTGGGCATGCAGCACTGAGCCCCAGCGTGTGCCGGCTGCGAGCGAGGAGCAAAGCCCCGAACGCGGCAGGGAATGACGAGCAGGCGCTCGGCTGCAGATCAAATGGAAATCACACTGAACTGTCAGCGGGTTAATTATTTCAAATTTTGCTTTGATGTAAAGTGCCACCATTATTTCCTGTCAAATCTCTCTTTCTTCTCCAGTCGCCGTGTAAAGTTCTGCTCTAACTCACGGCTCCCCCTGTGATGTTCGCTCATGTGCAGCGCAGTGTTTCGCTGTAAGAAAACACCTGAGATACACAGGGTTTTTTTTTTTCTCTTTTTTTTTTTTTATTTTTTTCAGGCCAAAGCCCAGAAATCTTCACTCCATTTTATTCAGCTTTCACACGAGAAAGACTTTTGTCGAACTCAGCAGGAGTTAATGAGAGCTTTATATGCCTAAATAGACTAATCCTCCGCAGCGCTACACCCCGTAAAGCCATTGGTAGCACTACAAAATGTGCATCTGGTTGACAGAAGAATTTGTATACTCCCTCCGTGCGTGAGCAAATGAAGCCAATGGAGATGACCTGGATACTCTGAGGCGCAGTCTTTTTCTGTTCAAAGCATCTATTTTTTTTCTCCCTCCCTAATTGGCTATATATATATTTTTTTTTTTCCGAAGCATAACAGCATTTATTTTGGGGAGGAAAAAGGCGATGCGCGGAAAGAGCGCAGAAGGAGAAAGGGAAGAGCCAGAAACAGACGACAGAAACCAAAATAGTTCAGGCTGGGGGAGGAAGAATTTCAAGATGTTAGAAAATAAAAATAAAAATACAACGCGGTACCAACTACATTGTCAGCGCGTTTCTCACAGGGCAGCAGAGCTGGGTGCAGCACCAGCGCCCGCTCCCGTGCCCTCGGTCTGGGTGGCACCTTCTCCCCACCCATGGGTGCCGCAGGTTTGTAAAGGGGACCAGGGGCATCTGCAGTCCTGCACCAGCTTCGTGGCGTGAGATTTCGGGAGCTGAGCTGCACGCTCACCCACGGCGTGGAAGCGAGAGGATTTTGGAACAGAGAGCAGCCCCATGCGCTGCGCTGCAGGCACAGAGAAGCCAGAAGTCGGACGTCCGGGCATGCAGAGAGCACTAAGAACAGGTTCTCCTGAGCAATGCTCACATCCACGCTGTCACTCCAGCGGGCGTCACGCTCCGTTTTAGCCTCTGCCCAACTCCCCGGTACGACCTGAAATTTCTCCTTGCGGGGAAGGAGAGGAGCAGGCACCCCCAGCGCGACGCTCAGCCAGCAGCGCGCTCGCAGCGCTCGGACGTGAGCGCACACACGCAGCAGCGCGCCTCGCTGCCTGCCCGCTCCTCCACGAGGAAGGAAGCAGTGCAAATGAGGCACTTTTTATTAATAACTGCCAAAAAGGAGGAGAAGGAAAACGCAACCAGCCCAAACTCAGCTGTCGCTTTACGTCCCTGCTGTTGTCTTTGAGCTTCTCAAAGACAAAATATCGCTCCCCAGCCCTTGGGGTTGGCGGCTCGCGGAGGAAAGCGCATTTCTCCCCTCTTCCCGTTTTCTACTGCTTGCTCATGACGTATCCAAGTCGCAGCAGCAGTGGCAGAGCCCCAGCACACCGCAGCACCGGGCAGCTCACAGGGCTCGGCTCCAGCCCGAGCATCACTTCAGTGCTGCCCTGCAGCTGGGGGCAGACACAGCGTGCAACCCTGGGCATCGTGTGGGTCACAGCAGAAACACCGTACCCAAACACATCCAGGGACATTCTTCCTCCCCACCCTTGCTCCCCAGGCTCATCCTGGCTTTGAGCAATGCCACTGAGACACTGTGACCCCCCGAGCATCCTCCCGGGCACCCCATGGGCTGGCATGGCCCCGGGAGTCGGGTGCTGGGTGGGAGCTGCGAGCCCAAATTCCCCCGCTGGGATTTGGTGTGCCACGCCATGCAATCTTTGGAGGGCTTTGCAACAACAGAAGAGAAAGTGTCCTTCAGAATAAATAGCAGCGTGTGGGAGTTGCCGTCGCCAAGGCAACGCAGGCGATGCGCGCTGAGCGGCGCTGGGGATGCGGCAGTGCCGGTGGCTGCGGGGGTCCCGGGGCTCTGTTGGGAGCAGCCCCACTCCATGACCCCACAGCAGCCAGAGGGACTGCGGATCACTGCCCCGAGCTCTAAACCCAGCACCCTGCAGGTCCCAGAGGTGACAAAACAGGGGACAGCCCAGGCAGCGGGGACACGTCTGCCCCAGAGGGCCACAATGGCACTGCCCCAAGCCAAGCTACTCCATGAAAGCCCCACACCACGGGCACGCCGAAACGCCGGACCCTCTGTGCCCCCATTCCCCCCTCGCTGGGTGCACGTCCCCGCTCGCCTCCCGGGAGCAGCAAGTCTCTGCTCTGCAGGCTGCCGGCGCGACTCGGAGGACGAACGAATCTTTGCTGATGCATCAAATGGCACAAATCCTCCTGCAACTGCTCGAGCTGCACCGCGCCAGGCAGGAGGCAGAGGCCGAGGAACAGCAGTGCCCTCAGTGCCACGGCCATGAGCGCTCGGTGCGCTGACAGCCACGGCACCGCCGCCTGCATGGAGACCCACGGGGCAACATTGGGATTTGGGTTGCCCCCAAGCCCCTCCCTGCCCCCAGCTATTTTTTTCCCATTGCAAAGGATGTCGGGGAAAGCATGGGGGGTTAAGACTTCTTCTGTCTTGCGGGGTGAATGGGAGCGTTATGCCTCAAACTCGAGGGGAAGCCCAATGAAAGTTGGGAATTTAGTCAGGAAAAGAGCGGAGCAGCAGGAAGATTTGGAACGATGGAATCCTTTCATTGCCCTCCTTGCCCAGGAACATTCCTGCCCATGTACAACAAACTCCTCCAGTGGGTTAATGGCTGCAAGAGGGCCTTATTTTCACCCGGCGAGAGAAACTCCTACAAATATTTATACATCCCTACTGACAGGTACAAGAGCTGTTGGCTGATTTCAATGCAACCACTCAGGTAATTACAGTGATTGCATGCACCAGGACCACGGGAGTGGGACCCCAGCAGCAGCCCCCACCTCGCTCCAGCAGCGTGGAGACAGAGCGAGTTGAATGGGACCACGAGCCAGAGTTTAATTTCCTGGCAGAATTAAAAACACGTAAATATTTAGTCATTTGTTTTCCCTCCCTTTCCCCTTGCTCTTTTGGAAAGGGCCAACTCAGACATCAGCCATAAATTTCCGCCAGTGAGATTAAATCCCTCGGTTGGAGGCACAGCGGAGCGAGGGGGAGAAGCCGGCACGTTCTGCATTTTAAGCTGAGCCTGTGACAGCCCACGCCAGCACCGCAGCACAGCCCTGGCCGTGAGCACCGTGCTCCAGGCGTCCTCCAGCATCCCAGAGCATCCCAATGCACCCCGGAGCATCTCAGAGCATCCCAACACAGAGCAGCCTCAGTCGTGGGGATTTTCTGTCTTTCAGCTCCAACCACTTTGCTGAGCAGAGGCGATCTCTCTTTGCAGGGTGATGGAGTCACCCGAGCAGAAGGCACTGAGCCAGACCCGCTGCCTGCCCTGTCTCATGTGTCCTCCCCGTAAGAAAATCCTTTTCCAAATCCTCTCCGACGCAGCCCTCTGCTTTGAAGAGCAGGGAGGCTGGCACTTCAGAAACAGATTAACTCAAGGAGCTGCACGGGGCTGATCTTGCCACGCTTTGCACCTCAGTGACATTGTCCTGGTGACATCATGCCGGTGCCATCTCCTCTCTGCCATGCCCAGAGCAGAGGTGTCACTGCCACAGGGCTCCGTCCATCACTCCGAGGCCAGGCCCATTCCCTGCCCATGCATGGAGCCTCATCTACTGCCAGCAGCCTGAGAGCATCTTGAGAAGCACTTGGTTAATTGGCATTCTCCGAGCGTGGAAGAACCTCCCGTCTAAGATTCTCTCTGCTCTGCCATTACCACTTCTGTTCTCACATCTCCCTCATTATCACGCGAAATAGCGTGGCAAACCCGGGTCCGAGCTCTCCTCGTGCCACACCAAGAAGGGAAAGCATCTCACACTGCCTCCAGGCAAAGCGTGCTCCTGCCCTTTCTCTCCAGGTGCGGGTGACATTCACGGATCCTGCAGGGAGGGCAAAGCAGCGCAGGGACAAACCCCTCTGCAACGCTGCAGCTCCCGCAGCCCACGGGGTTGCACGGTGCCACGGGACATGGGTTAAACCAACAGCTGCAACACCAGGCTGGAAATCCCCGCATTTGGTCATCTGTCAAAGCAATTAACGAGGATCAGGGCCGCGGAGTGGCTTTGACGAATGGCAAAATACAAATTGTCAGCAGCTTGCAAGCCATTCGCCAAGAACCCAGTTCGGGGAAGCCTCAAAAGAAGCACTCGAGTGTGACTGTAGAGGGCAGAGCGGCTGAGGTGCTGATTCGCATCCTTTCACAAGGTGCTTGTTTGCTCTCCAAAACCAGCCCCTTTCTCCCATGACTGTGGAGACACTTCACAGGCGGCAGTAAATGCAGAATAGGCTGATTTTTAATGCAGAATTATACAAATGGAGCCATTCTTCCATTTCATGCCTCGTGTTAGGTAATGTATTGGTATTGCAGGAGGAATCAAGGTTATGTCCTTGTTTGGATGATTTACGAACGGAGCACTTTACATCTCCAAACAGCGGGTGGAACAGAGACAGAACCATTCCCAGCAGGAACGGGAGGGCTGCGATGGGTGATGCTGGCTGCTCCCAGGCCAGGCACAGCATCCTCATGTCTGAGTGATGGGAACCACGAGCATCAGTGACCTACACCGGAGCTCAGAGCACCGCAGGCATACTGACAAAAGTCCCTGGGTTTGCAAGGAGAAATGCTGCTGCACCTCAGGGCTGACTTTCAGGCTGGAGCAAGGGGAAAGCAGCAGGTCCTTGGCCGCAGCCGCCTCCTCCCAGCCCCGTGTTTCTGCACCATCCCTGCAGAGCAGCGAGCGTCCTTCGCTGCAAAGCTACAAAGCCATTGCCATGGAAATAAAGCATCTCCATTGCATTCTGGGGCCAAACGCCCCGTGGACGGGCTGGGAGGAGGAGAGCAGCAAATTCCCACGTGCGGGTCGCAGGGATGGATGGCACCATGGGATCGGGGGGGGGCTGCACGGAGCAGGATCCCAGCACTGTGCAGGGTCACTGCGTGGCTCCGTGGGATGTCGCAGTGCACCCAACTCCAGCAGCTCTGCGGTGCTGGGAATGCACTGCCCGGAGCACGAGTCTCTCCAAGATGATCATCAATGTGAGAAAAGGCTGCCAGGGTCTGGAATGCCAGGACTGGGAATTCAGGTGCAGAAGCTGGCTCAGCAGCACCCAGGTAAATTAAACGCGCCACATCACCACCTCTTCCTGTTACAGAACTGAGCTGCAGGATTACCAACTAATAAAAGTGGTATTTAAACAGTTCCTGAGTTCCTTTGCTCCCCCCCCTCCCTCCACAAGTAATTAAACTGACAACACTTTGTGCAGCAGAAGGGAGAGGATTCATGACAACAGAAAATGAGGCAGGGGGTGAAGCAGCCCCAAGCCCAATGCCACAGCACCCACGGGTGCCACCAGCACCCGACCAACCTGGGGACCAGCAGATAACCCTGCAGGTCCAGGACCAGCTCGGGGGGATTAACACAGCCCTGGTGCCCCGTGTGCTCCCGCAGTGCCAGGCAGCAGCGGAGCTGCTCCCATCCACAGCGCTCCTGTGACTGCCTTCAGCTCACCCAGCTGCAAATAAATAATTTTAACATTTGAATAGCGGCGAGTGGGGAAGGCATAATTAATACCCAGCGGTATCTCCAATATGCTGATCCTGTAGCGCAGCCCCTGCCAAGGCTGTCAGGGAGCAGATCTGGCTCAGCAGTGCTGCAGCCCCGTCTGTTCGCACGTTTGGGTCCTGTCCTTCCAGCACATGGAAAGGTCGAGCCTGAGCCCGAGGTGCTGCCTGCACCCAAATGCACACCATGGGGTTCTGATGCAAGACCACGCCAACACCCTGCAAGGAGCAGTGTGGCCTTGCAGAGCAACACAAGCAAGAGCAAAAACCCCACAATCAGCCCAAGCGGGCGTAAGTGATGCATGCTGCAAAGGCATGAGAAGATTTGTGCCACAGCAGCCACACACCCGGTCTGTGCCAAAGCAGAGCCAAAATCTCAGCCTGGGTTTCAATCTCAGCCCCGGTTTTCAAACATTCCAATGGATGCCGACGGGATATGGGTTAGGGTTAGGGTTATGTCAGTGGGATAGGGGGTGCCCAACATCCCTGTGCACATTGCAGTGGATGCTAGGGGGGTGCAGAGCGCTCAGCATCCCATCCACAATCCAATGAATGCCAATGGGATGCACTGTGCCCAGCATCCCCGTGCACATTGCAATGGATGCTGGTGGGATGTGGGGTGCCCAGCACCCCCGTGCACGTTGCAATGGATGTTGTTGGGATGCAGGGTGCCTGGTATCCCCGTGCTGGGAGCACCCGGCACGGCACCGCCGGCACACACGGATAACAAGCACCACCACGGATCTCCGGCACAGCCTGACTTGCTCTGACAAGGACACAGCATCTGTTAGGGGCTGTTTTACCCGCTCGCGTGGGATTATTTCAGATAGGATTTGAAAAGCACCGGGGGCGGGCGGAGGAGAAGCCCAGGAAGGCAGCGCGTGCCTTCAGGCAGGGAAACGTCTTCAGCAGATTGCTGCGTAAAACCTGAGCTCCGTTATCCACCTGCTGCTGCTGCGCCGCAAAGCGCCCAGCCAGCGCTCGCACAGCACCCGTGCATGGGGTGGCTGCCCTGGGAAGAGCCGGAGCCACCCAACGTGGCGAGCTGCACGCGGCCCCGCTGCTTCAGCATCGCTCTGCGCCCGACGCTCAGCTCAGCACCGGCAGATCCAGCGCAGGGAGAGGCCCCCCATGGTGCTCAGCCAGCCCAAGGTGCACGCACACCCCGGGGGTGACCTGGCAGCCTCGGTGCCCGGGCTCTGCCAGCGCCGCCGAGCAGCGGCCAAACACAGCGCGCATTTAGCGCGGCGCGGCCGACAGAAGGGCATTTCATCGCGCTGCCCGCGGCAACACTCGCCGTCTGTCCCTCCCGCACAAAGGGCGGCTGTGAGAGCTGGCTTTCAGGCTCGAACCTGCACCTGTCTCCCATTTATCTCCCTCTTCCCCCCGGGATTTTGCGCCGGGGCTGGGGAGCGGGCAGCAGCAAGAGCCGCAATTCAGACGCGACCCATTGGGAAGTTTCTCCCAGCGCCGTTTCCAAATGCGCCGAAAATCTTCCAGAAAAGCCACGATCTCAAGCTCCAGCCTGCGTGAAAAATGAAGATAAAAAGCCACAGAGCTGCCCTCTCTGCCACTACCCCGAGAGCTGGACACCCCCCCTTCCACAAGTGTATTTACAGAATGGGGCTGCTGAAAGGAAGGGATTGCACGGGGCAGTAAACCCGGCGGCTTAGAGCTTATCCCTGATGCAGCCAAGCGTAAATCAGGACAGCAGAGTTCAGCTGCGGGCCCTGTCCCACCAGATCGGACCCAGCACGAAGAGGAGGCAGCAACCGAGGGCCCCCGCACCGCGACCACCCCTTGTTCCTAGCGGTGGGCACAGGCTCACAGAGGAACATGCATTTCCCCGTGGTCACAAATGAAGAACGAGGCCATATCCCTGCTTCGCTTGGGAGTTTTCTCCTTTTTCCATGTGTTTATCCCCTGTAGAATCCACCCACGAACCAAGCAGGTTTCTCTCCTCCAGAACCCACCCTCAGGAAGGCGCAGACCCTCCCCAGCCCCTGAAGGGCCTTCCACGAAGTCACGGTGCAAGCTATCCCTTATGGCATTCTGATGCTGAACCAGCCCTTACGGTGCCCATCGGCTGCATGAGGCCAGCCCAGGACTGCCAGAACCCACGGCTTCCCCGCAAAGAAACCGAGTGCTTATCTTGTTTTCTGAATTAATGTGCTCAGGCGCATCATTACAGCGTACACGGGAAACACTTTGATCTAAAAAAATAAGATAAGTTGGCTCAGTGTGCATTAAGTAGCAGCTTAACGAGTTTTAAAACAAAATAATTAAAATGGGTTCATTATACTGCTGTAACACAATACGACTGCACGGGAACGGCGCATCGGAGTTCACAGCGCTGCCCGCTGAGATATCCCAAATAATGGAGAATGCTATCACAGTGACAAAATCCGAGCCAAGAGCATCTTCTAATGTGGTTTGTAATGATGATCCCCCAAGGAGCTCTGGCGTCCTGGGAAGGAAACTGAGCCCTGAATCCTCTGAAGTGCCACTGCCTTCACCCCCATCCTACTATCAGAGCAGACAGCCTCATGTTGGGAAACGCAACTGAGCCAGGTGGCACCGCCAGCACCGTGCCCATGGATGGAGTTATCCCAGTTCGTGGAATCATAGGATCACTGAGGCTGGGAAAGACCTAAGGCCATCAAACCCAACCATCAACCCATCCCCACCATGCCTCAGTGCCACATCTCCACCATTCTTGAGCACCGCCATGGATGGTGAGTCCACCACCTCCCTGGGCAGCCTGTGCCAACGCATTACCACTCTTTTGGAGAAGAAATGCTTCCTAAAATCCAACGTGACCCTCCCCTGGAGCAGTCTAAAGCCATTCCCTTTTGTCCCATCAATTTACACCGCTGTAACTGAGCTCTCCTGGCTCTCCTCATGGGAAGTCCCAGGCAGCCCCGCGAACACATGGATGCGCCGTCTGTCATGGAACCTCAGCAGTTGTACAGGGAAACGAATAAAGGGAAAGGGTAAAGGATTTCAAAAGATCCAATAACTGCTACAGAAACGGAGAAGATGAGAGGAATCAAACTACTCAAAGCAAACAGACAGATAGCTTTCAGGGAGCAAGAAATACAGTAAAAAATAGAAGAAGCAACGCTCGCTTTGAAGGCATGAAACGTCAATCCGAGAGCTGGGAGGAAGCAAATGCAAAAGGATCCTGGTATGGATGGGAGCACGTCCTGGCCGGGGCTGAGCACCGGGGCCATCAGCTGCTGGGGAAGCTTGGGGCTGGGCGTGCTTAATGGGAAATAGAGAACGGGCCGGAAAGCCGAAGAAAAGGCAACACCAAAATAGAAAGGGAAGGAATAGAAATAGAAAGCGAGAATGAAATCCGGGGCAAAGACGCTTGATCCTTTCATACCGAGGTTTAAATCCCCGTTGAGCGCCGAGCCGTTCCTTCTCCCATGGGAGGAGCAGCTCTGCGGGCACACAGCTGGCAGCCCCTGCCCCACGGAGCTGCAGGAGAGGGGAGCTGAGTCACAGCGGTGCCAGGCAGGCACGATGCTGCTGCCGGGCACACGGTGCCGGGGGCTAATTGCCAGTGAGTCAGAGAGCACCGCGCTTTGCATCTCATTTAAAAATAGAGATATAAATCCCTTTTTTTTTTTTTTTTGCAAGAGATTAAACTTTTCTGAGCGTTGTCTTCAAAGGAGATGGAGGTCCCAGCCAGACAGATCGGCGGTGACAAAGACTTTGCTCATCCCTCGCGTGAAGCTCTGCGATATATTCCATCTCCTGCATCAGCTCTGCTTTCCGCATTGCCCCTGGTCTGGCCCCCACCCCAAACCACCCCGAGCTTCCTCCTTCACCGCTGATGTCCGACAGGAGCAGGAGAGGAACTCCAGGGGAAACACTTCATTAAGAAAGAAAAGGAGATGAAACCCTCATCCCTCAGCATCAACGCTCGGAAGAGCGACCTCAGCCAAAAGTTATTCACACCTGAAGACAGAAAGGATTAATTAGAAGCGTGCAGTGCAGCAGCCCGAGCTGGGTGCCAGCACCGCGTCCGCGTGCCAACGGCTGCACATGGAGGGAGGAGGGGAGGGGGCTGGGATTGCATCCCCTCCTGCAGGGCTGCAGGGACCCGTCCTGCACAGCGCGTCCCGTGCGCAGCTCCCGTAATAAATGGTTCCGTCCTCATCCATCACAATGGGCAACATTTATTTTGCCAGAGAATGTGCCACTTCGGCAGAGGAAATTCTGAATATTTCACTCGAGAGGATGCAAAAAGAGTGGAGAGCCTCTTAGAAAACCAAGAAACAAAATGATGAATAATATGTTCAATCTTCTCAAGGAAAACTTAATAAGAAAACCTATGAAAGGCAACTACTTGTAGAAAACGAGTTTATTCTTCTCGGGAGCTCTTTGGAAGATGATGCATGCCAACATCTGAGATTGCAACGCTTCCTTTATTTAATGCAAAGCCACTCCAGGCTCAGCTGGAGCTTGGGGCGTGCAGAGCTGCTCCCAAAGCTTTGGGTTTCTGCAGGGAAAAAGCAGAGCCCGGCGACGTCCAAGGTGGGAGCGGGAACGCGGCCACGGCCGCCCAGCATCAATCACCGACGTCTCATTGGGTACTTAAGTGGATGTCCTAATCCATGTCAATTAACTAACGCTTCATTACTTAAGTCTCGCAGCCGAGGCAGGGAGATGCTATCGCAGCCCCGGGAACGAGGCTGGGTCACGTCTGGATGGCGGCAATTAGAGGGACAGGTCCCAGGAGGCAGCGGAGCGGGGACAGCCCCGTGCACTCACAAACCCTGGGGATCCCCCCGGCCCGGCCCCTTCTGCCATCCCAGCGCCGCGCGTTCCGCTGACAACATAAATTAGCACCGTTAGCTCTCGAGAGCCCTAAGTGTTGCCTTGTGAGCGGCAATCCATCAGCTCTCCCACACGGAGCCACAATGGCGTTACGTGCAGCCCGGATGCCACCACGACGCGATTCACATCCCCTATTTATAGAGCCGTGAAGCGCCGCTGGAGCGTCCATCACGGAGGTATCCTCCTGAGCGTCCCAGGGTGCTGCAGGATGGATGTGGAGCCAGACCGATGGTCAGAGGCCGCAGCCCTGCTCTGCAAAGCACACTGCAACGAGCCCGGCCGCTCGCAGCGCTCTGGGCCACGCACACCCTGGCTTCTCCCCTATTAGGGCACGTGTGCACCGACAAGCTCTGGTTGTTCCGTCTCCAAGTTCCACGCTTGTTTCTCTTGCAAGAAACACGTTCCCACTCTCTGACGGCGTGTTATTCTCGAGGCGGCTTTCACTCGGTCCTTACGTTGAGAAATGAACCCGGAGCGCCGCGGGCTTTGCGCCGTTCCCGTCCGCTCTGCAGAAGGAAAGCTTCGCCGAGCCCAGCGCTGCCCGCCTCGTTCCAACCCGGGCCAGCAGCAAATTCACAGCGTGGGCTCTGCCTCTCCTCACACCACAGCTGAGAAGGAAGCCGTCCGTGAGCGACGAGCTTCATTTTCATGCTTCTCCCAGCTGAAGTCCGTGCGCTCCCTCTCCCCCGCAGCCAGCGGAGGCGGTGGGCACGGGGCCGTGCTCTGGGGCAGGCAGTGCCTGGAGGTGCTGATTTCCATGCAGCTGCGCATCCATCTCCAGCCAAGCCCGATGTCTGCTTCTTTTATTGCCATTGCTCGGCACCAGAAAGGCTGAATCACTCGAGGAAGCGCCGCATCCTCCTGCGCTCGGGGTCGCGAACTGGGGCTGAAGCTTGGAAAGCAAAGATGGGAGGGAGCTGGGGGGTTTCCTGCTCGGGGGAGCTCCAGCCCCGTGTCCCGGGTTGGGGAAGGGAAAGCACAAGGCGGCGTGGCCCCATAGAGCACCACCAGCACCCGACCCCACACTGCTGTGCCGCAGGGAGGCTTCATTGTGGGTTGCTAAGGCCGGAGAGAGAAATTGATAAAACCAGAGAGCAGCAGCAGTTCCATGCCAGACAGAACCTCATTTCATGAAGAATCCTCGCAAAAACCAAATTAATGTTGAAGGATAAAGGTAGGTAAACCTCCCACAGTTAAGTTCAGGCCGCAGAGGCTCAGTTTAAATCTCCCAGCAGTTCTGATTTAATCAATGTATTTCAAAGTGAAATTAGATGAAGTACATCTCCATCACAGGAAATTATGTAAGCTATCAAAGTCTGGAGGTGCAGGTCCCGGTAAGAAGAGCCAGAGGAAATATTCACATCAGCCTTAATTCCATCTTTAAAGAGGCAGTTCAGGTCCGGATTTGGGTGTTATTCAAGAGAAAGAATTCATCCCGATGATGAATGGCTCATCCTGAAGAAGGGAACAACTGCTGTTTTGGAAGGAGGATGGGAAAGCACTGACGAGGCTGGTGCCTGCCCCCTCCTCCCCAGTGCACTTGGCTGCAAGGAGCTCCCAATGGAAGAGCGTCTGGTCCCAAACCCAAACCACACTGGGCCTGAATCACCACAGCCCAATCCCTCATTACCAGCACTTAACGAGAGCGATGGACACGGCCCCACGGTGCAGCCCCAGCTCCCGCTCCTCCAGCTCAGCATCCTGATGCCTTAATCCCTCCTCACAGTCCTCTCCCTATTAGCTATCTTTAAAGGCTTAAGCATGCATATATTTTCATAATGAACCTCAGACGTGTCTGGAGTCATAGATTATTCACACCCCATAGAGTTGTTGTGTAGCAGCTCTCCCTGCCTGCTGTCAACCTGTACACACGCACAGAGCTATAAATATCAAGAAATAGTGCTGGGAGCCCTTTTGGATCAGGAAAGGTAAGAACCGGGCCACGGGGCCGCCCGGGGAGCCACCCTGCACCTCGCTCTACTTTCAGTCTACACGCTACGCACCGAAGAAAATTTAGCAACTCCTTATTTTCGGCAGATGACGGTTACATAAAGCAAGCCCAGGCTGCAGCATCCGAGCGCCTCGAGCAGATGGGCAGCGCTTCACACATCCCATGGACCCGCGTGACAACGGAGGCACGGTC
>NC_034428.1:869085-874045 GCF_002078875.1 Numida meleagris
GACGCGGGGCTCGGCCGCCGAGTGCCCCTTGCCTGCGCATGGAGAACGCCGAACGCTCCGTCCTCGGCGAGCCGCTACACACCCATCGCCCGCCGCTCCCGGAGCGCTCTCCGCGCCCGCGTTGCGCGCATCCGCTCTGCCCGGCCGCGCTCCGGGAACCGCCGCTCCGAGCGGGGCGCCCCGCGGCACCGGCTGCCACCGCCGCTCCGTCCCCGCAGGAGCTGCCGCCGCCGGGATGCGGTTTCCTAACGAGCGGCGGGAAGGGATGCAGCGCCAACCCAAGCGACGGAACACCGACAGCTGCAGGGGGAGCCGAGGCTCCGGCGCATCCCATCCCACCTCACCCCACCCCATCCCATCCCTCCCGGCTCCCGGGGCCGCAGCTGCTCCCCCCGCCGGCGACACGAGCAGGCGCAGCGCGGCCCCGAAGTTTCCGCTCCCTTTGCTGCGCCTCCGTCCTGTGCCCCTCCGCCGCATCTCCTCCAGCCGCAAGCTCGGGGGTTATTTTTTTTTTTTCTCTGTGCTCACCGAACGACTACGGAACGCGCAGGGAACAAGTGAATGTGTTGGGAAAGGTTCTGGGTACCTTAAGAGGTGTTTCATTAAAGCCCGGTGTGTTATTCTCTGTTTCCAGGGGTGCTGGCAGTAAGAAGCTACGTTATTCCTATAGCTCATACATCAAAGAACTGCATCTCTTTCTTTTTTTCCTGGGGAGGGGTAGCTTCTTTGGATGCTATAGTGAAAGAAGCCTTTGTATGAATTTGGTGATGGGTTCTTCAAAGCTACCCCTGGTTACAGGTGCGAACCACCACAGATCTGTCAGTCAGAGTCAGTTCTCTTGCTCATGCAAACTCAGTGCATGGTGCCAGCAAGGAAGAGGCATTTAAGCAGCCACAACTCACTCCGTGCAAAGCGATCACACCGAGAGCAAGGTTAAGCAGAAATGAACGTCTCTCCACAGCTCTGCATCTTCCTGTTTCCATATAAGCGGGTCCTGGGAACACAAATGACCTCCTTTAAGCAAGAAACCCAGAGTGAAGGTCAGCATTGTCCCTGTGACACCCAGCAAGGCCCTGCTCTGTGCTGTGCTCCTGGTGGATCAGCTGCAGGTGCCCATCAGCATCCAAATCCCTGTGTTATTTGGATGGGACTTCTGCTCGGTAGGGGCCTATTTTGGGAAGGATGAAGCCTCAGGAGCTGGCCTGAAGACAGCTTATCCCGTGGGGTTGCAGCTGCATGGCAGGGTCTGTCTCCCCAAAGAGCACAGACAGAATCAGGTCTATGAGAGCATCCTAAAATAAAAGCTTTGTTCTGCTGTTTTTCTCCTGGTAAACCCTTTGAGCTGTGGGATCCCCTCCCCACCTCCATGGCGAGTTCCAAACTGGAGCCCAGCATCTCCACGGGCTGAGGCCGGGAGCCACGAGGCACAGGGATACCCATTACATGCAAACCCAGAGTCTTACCCACGATGAACATCATCACTGCAAATCACCACTGCTTTAGCAAAAACAGGATCAAAGCACAACGTCCACCTGGGCACAGTCCTGCGGGCTGTGTGTGCTGAGTTGAAAGGGAAAGCTCAGTGCTGCTGCAAGCCCAGTGACTTTATATCCATTAAACCCAGCCAGCTGACATGAAAGCTCCTAACAGAGAGGAAGGGAAGAAGGGGCAATTTTCAGCCTCTCAGGAGCCTGAGAGACACTGGAATGCAGTTAAGCAGAAGACAATCGACTAAGGCTTAAACAAACCCAAACGAGCAAATATTAATGAGAGCTATCTTGTATCCGAAGCAAATCCTCTTAACTTATCCCCACTTAAAACATTTCCCCGTCTGTGCCAGGTGCAGGGAGCGGCAGCTGCAAGGTTATGGAGCCATGCTGGGCTAGGCACATGTGCAGAGCCATAGAACCATTGAGGTTGGAAAAGACCTCTAAGATCACCCAGTCCACTCACCCACTCAGCACCAGCACTGCCCACTGCCCCGTGTTCCTAAGTGCTACCCCTGCCCTTTCCTTGAACACCTTGAACAGTGGCAGATGGATGCCAGCGTTGGCCCCTTTGCCCGGCTGGCCTAGCAGTGCGGGATGGAGCCGCAGAGCAGCCCACTGCGGAGCAGGAAGCATGAATTAGCCCCAATTAAAACAGGAGGGAAGGAAGTCATTAGCGTGTTCATTTGCCTGACTTGTTTTCCTTCATTCCACCAAGAGTTCCTGCTGGCTGGTGCCAAGCTGCAAGCACCCGCAGCGCCCACTGTTGCTCCAAGGTGCTCGCCCAGCCCCAGTTCTGGGAGAAAAGAGGGGTTCCCTGCCCCATACCCACCCCTCTTGAGCTCCCCAAGCAGCACCTGGGCTGCCCCCACCCCCTGTGAGCCTTAATGGGTGCAGGCACCCCAAGGGTCCCATTGCTGGGAGCCACCAGACGCATCACCAGGGACCTTCCTAAGGAGATGAATTAATTCCCTGTGAGGGGAGGGCAGGGAAAACTGTCTCTTCATAGGGATGGGTTGTTGTTACCCATTTCCCTTTCATATGGAAAAAAGCAGAAGTGTTACTTAGAGATTGCGAAGAAGAGAGGGCTATAATGCAATTTCTACCTCCTCGTGTGATCGCGCTTTGGTTTTGGTGTTAACAGGGAACAGCATTCTGGAAAGAGAGCACCTAGCAGGTATGGCACCCGAGCAGCTCTCACAACAACATGAGCTTCACCTTGGGATGCTGTGATGGGCCTGGGAGGCGGCGGGGGAGCTGGGAAGGGTGAGGGTTGGCACGTACCATCATGGGACTGCAACACAGCTTCCCAAACCGTGTGTGCTTCCTCAGCCCTACAAGCAAGGCTGGTACGGATTCCTCTTGCTCGGGCTCTATTTGTCTCATAAATCTCAGCGATGCTGACAGTTGGGCACGGTTTAACTCTGCAAATCTGAGAAATGATCAGGCCAATTTAGTTCGCATTTAAACCGTTTGTGTTCACATGCTGGAAAGCCTTTTTTTTTTTTTTCTTTGCTCTGTGCCCAGAGCCCCTATTTTCCTCGGGAGCTATTTATCAATGCGCAGCAGGTACATTACCGAACGGTCTCTTTCGTAAAGTGATACAAAATAATCATTCCTGCTCCTCGTCTGCTCAGGAAGAAAAGTGAGGCTGACTCTCATGCATGTCAGCGTTCCTGAGCCGCAGTATTTTTATATTACCGCAGGATAAGTGATTTAACTCAATGAGCTTTTCTCATAAATGGCAATGGTTGTATCAAACGGCACAAGGCGCACGTGAATTCCTGCAGTTCCGTCACTCCGAGCTCCCACCTCCACCTGTGGGTGACACCAAGGGATGCATCCAGCCCCATTTCCCACAGGGAGCGGGCGCAGAGCCCAGCCTGCAACAAAAGGACAGCCTCTAATTCCACCCTGTGATGACCACTCCTCCTTCACGCGCCCATCACGGCTCCTTGTCCCCTCTTCTCCGTACAGATCTGCCTGCGCTTCGCAAAGGATTGAGCGGATCCGTTAAGCTGCTTAATTGACACCAACATTTGCAGCATCCGCCGTGGCTGGTGGGATGCTGCTGGTTCGCAGCGGAGACCAAAACAGCCTGGGCAGGGTGCTTCTCCCTCTGGGTTCTAATTAAAAGCTTGGGGAATTGCTGTGAGATGTCTGCACGCCTGAAAAGCACTACGGGAAGCGTACAGCCAGAGGGCAGGTTTCTCAGCCCTGCTTGTGTCCCAGGATTTAATATTGGGAAAGCAAAGAGAAGGCAAAACCACTGTCTGGAGGCAGGGCAGCGACCCGTGTGCCCAGGGCATGAGGGATCCCACCATGCCCGGCCCTGACCCTGGGAGGCTGCAGGGATGATGGAGCTCCTTGCCTTTCCTTGAGCACACGGAGTGCAGTTTTTGTTTGGCTTCCTCCTCCCCCGGGGAACGAGTTTAATATTACCTTCCCATTAATTTATACGAGGGCATTTCCAAATAGTAAACTTCCAATAAATTAGTAATGCTGATCTATAAAAGGGAAAAAAAAAAAAGAAAAACCAAAACGGCGTGTTGCAGGTTTATAGCCCCGTGGAAAAGCCGTGAAGCAGAGGCCTCCCCAGCACAGCACGGGGATGCTGCATGCACGGGTCCCTTCCTGGCCACCCAGGGCCAGCACCTGCTGGTGGCACATCGATGTCACCTCTGTTCCCACCTGCTGAGGGCTGGTATTCTCCAGTTCAGCAGGCCAAGCGTTATTCTGGGGTGCATACGTTGTACCCACAAGGGACGGGTTCCCTGCCTGGAACTGAGCTCTCAGACGCCGTGGCTCCTTCCCCGAAAGCAGAAGGGCTGCAGGAGCTGCGTGCGAGCACGGGCTGCCCTGCAAGTGCCACTTTCAATATAAGCAGAGCTGATTGATCGTTTTCCCACTGAAGAAAAGCGAAATGAAGCAAATAGCATTTGGCACCTGAGGAAGCCGAGCTCCCCCGCTGCTCTCTGAGGCACCGCGTGGGTCTCAGCAGTAATGGATTCAGCACATCGGGATGGAAATCTCACTTCTCCTGCACAGTGCTCCGTGTCTTCTTTTTCTCCATGCTGAACGTGAGCTTCGGGAGCTGCTCATTACCTGGCAGCAGCACTACAGGTGTTTGTCGCACCGCGCTTCGCCAGGAGGCTTCTCCCAGCAGAAACAACTTGATGGAGAGGAGATATTGAAGCAAAATGGTCGTGAAATCTGTAACTTACATGTCGAGGGAAAGGCTCGGCTGTCCAGCTGAGTCTCCTCTTCACCAGCAGTGAGGTGCAATTTCCTGCAGCTGCTGTGATGTAAACAAAGTTATGCTTTGCATTTTGCCCTTCCTGTGTGTGCATTGCTACCCCTAAGGCAGAGGAAGGGGCAGAGCCTCCAGTGCTTGGAGCGTGTCTCTTGCAAAAAGGAAGGGGAAGAGAAGGGGAAGAGAAGGGGAAGAGAAGGGGAAGAGAAGGGGAAGAGAA
>NC_034428.1:874476-877868 GCF_002078875.1 Numida meleagris
AGAAGGGGCAGAGAAGGGGCAGAGAAGGGGCAGAGAAGGGGCAGAGAAGGGGCAGAGAAGGGGCAGAGAAGGGGAAGAGAAATCCCCTATAATTTTTTTTTTAACACACTCCCCTCCAATATCTCTTTGTCAGAGTCAGACAGGGAAAAAAGCCCGGGAAGATTCACAAAGACCAAACCAAAAGTGATGAAAAATGGATGAGGAGACAATTCAGCCTGGAGAGTACAAACAAACTATCTGGAGCAAATAGTTTATTTTAAGATGCTAACAGATTTGCTCCAGAGGCCTGCAGAAGAAAGTCAGGTACCATACAGCAATCCTTTCCCTTATTTATAGAATAATTACCATGATTTATTAGCTGTGATCAGAAGTGTATTTATGATGTGGAAGTTTTCAGCCATATTTCAAGCAATTCACCTCCTTGCAGAACTCCCTGTCGCTGTCATCATAGCTCCACTTTTTCTTTCCCTTGAAACCTGCTTGCACCACAATTTATGGCTTTGTTTGTGCGAGGAGCAGGTGTCCTGCTTCAGAGAACAAAGGCAAAACAGGAGCTCAAGGGTAAGAGCCAGCAGCTGTGGAGCTGCAGAGCTGGGCATCACAGAGCTGGGCATCACGGAGCTGGGCATCACGGAGCTGGGCATCACGGAGCTGGGCATCACGGAGCTGGGCACTGGCAACCCAGGGTCCCCCTCTCCACCCCTCCCTGCCCATTCTGTGCCTGTGTGTGTTGGGATGGCCATGGCATAGCCAGCACCTGGTCCTTGAAACCAGCAGAACAAACATCTCCTTTAACTCCTCCTCATCTTCGGATACATCCTTGCCCTCTCCCTACTCTGCTCTCCGTTTGAGGAATGTTTCTGTTTCTGAATGCTCTCAGAATAACTCCAAACGTAGCAAGCTTGGGATAAACACCTGAACACTCGGCCCTTGCCCCAACCCAAGTGCTCAGTGCCTCTTTCTGCTGCACCTGGGTTTGTTTCCCAGCCTGACAGCACACACTGCACCCGGGCTGCGGAGCAATGCCCTGTGGCTGCCTGGGTACCTGAACACGGAAGGGGTCTGAAAGTCTGGGGATCTGTTAAGGAGAATGAAGTTTGATGCTGCTGGAAATGTGAGCTGCTGCAGCTGAGGTCCTGCTGCAAACGAGCTGATTCTCATCAACTCTTATTTGCTTGCCTGCACGGTCTTAAGGCTGGCTTATTGCGCAGATATCCCCTCCTGCTGTCTGACTGCTCCCTGCTTGCTTTCTGCTGAGGTTCTGCCATAAACCATCTGGGAAGCTTTAATTCTCTGCTTTTAGAAGGAGATTGCATTTCACCAGCCAGGCTTTATTACAAAGCTGGGATAACAAACCCCATAAAAGAGGATGAACCCTCTCCCTGCCATAGCCCCCCACCAGCAGAACCTGCAGAAGTGGGGCAGCTCGGGGCTGGCCAAAGGGAAGTGCCCATCTTCTGCTTTCCCAGCCCCGTGTCCATCCATGCTGTCCCCTTTCCCACAGACCCAGAGGTCTCATTCAGAGCAAGAGGTACGAGGACATCAGCCCCACAGCCTCGCACCTGCCCTACTGCAGGAAACAGCCCCAAAGACCTCTTGTTGTGTGCCCTGTTGGAGTAACTAACTTGTATTTCACGTGTCCACCACCAGGCACAAAATCTGACACTAATAGGATTAATGAGCGGAGCACAGAAACAGCTCCATTACGTTTTGGGAATGAGATATATCTGGGAGCAGCCAGGATATAATTCGGTTCATTTGTTAAAATAACACGTATAAAAAAAAAAGAGCCTAAAGTGAACCCATTCTAGGGACCCGCAGAAGGCAAACAAGAACGATGGCCCTTGTCCCTGATGGCATTTGTTTTCATTAAGTGGGTGGAAGAGAACTAATGGGAGGAGGGAACCTCATCGTTGGGTAACCTTGTTGACTACGAAAGAGTCAGAAGATTTAAACAGGAGTTTGCAAAACAGCTCAGAACTAAAATCCTGTCTAAGCCCTACGCCTTCCAGTCCCTCAGCTTTGCATCCGTGCCCACGAGTCTGCAAAGTCCCCAGCTCCACCCAAGTTCTCCCCCTAGAAGCCATCTCTGGGATGCTCCTTGAAGACTCCTGTGCAGCTGGGGAGCGAGCAGCGCTGGCTTGCTGCCTAAAAAGCAAAATCTGAGAGAAATATTTAGCTCCTCTGACTTATTTAATTCTTTGAGGTTTGTTTTGTGTTTGGTCCCAAGGCACCAAAATTAAAGGGATTTACGCAGTAGAATAGTTTAGAAATTTATGACTTGTAGCCTAATGTTCTCCTGGAAACTTTCCTTGACATCCATCTTTCTGTCTGGTTTTCCCAGAAGCAAAACCTCACCATCTCTTCCCTGCTTTAAATGTCTCTCTCCAGCCCCCATTCACCTGGAAATATTTACTGCATAATAGCCTGTCCCACGGCCATTAGCAAGAGGAGTTATGGGGCTCTCAGGCTCCATGTGCACTGCCTGGGTTGCTCTATGGGGCTGGTTGTGAGGAGCCATCCCTTCCCCTCCCCTTTATGGGGCTCACGGGGAGCACTGCTCCACCTGCAGCCGTGGGCTCATCTTGCTGGGTCCGTTTTACTACAGCTCATCAGCTCTTCTTCCAAACCTTCTTGGCAATGAAGTCATCGGGGCTGATTTAATGCCTTTTAGAGCAGGTTAAACAATGGCTGACCCTTTTGCCTCCTAATTAGAAGTTCTCTTCCCTAATGCTTTGCAAGGTCATGTCTCCGCTCCCCATCTCTAATAATTACTCTGGGCTTTATGTCTTCTTTGACTGGCCCGGCTTAGCCACCCGTGCTTTCTTCACTGCAGTTCCTAATCATCCCCATCATCCCTGCGTGCGTGCACGATGGATGGCCAAACACCAGCAGAGCCACAGGGCAGGGGGGTGGCAAGCCAAGGCTGTCCCAGCATCCCTGCATCCTACACATGCCAGGACTCATCCTCTCCCTGCAGCAATGTGAGGCATGACGAGACAGAGCCCCATCTTCTCCTCTGCCATCTCGTTCCTCTGATACCTGATTTTTTTTTTTGATAAGCTCCTTGTTTCCCAGGCACATAGCACAACACTATTTTTCTTGCACTGAGCAGACAAGATGTTGAAATGTTTTCTTTCTGTGATAACTGCGAGCGGAAGAAACCCTGCCCGTGAGTCTTGTCAAGTCAAGGGATCTCTTTGTAGTTCAGTGAATTATTTCATACCCAATGTTAATTTAAAGACAAACAAACAGATCTGAATGCACTTGGTAAAAGAATTATTTCCAGTACATTTCAGGCTTGTGCTGCTCTGTACAATGCAGCTGTACAAGCACTGCGTGCACCCCACTGCGCCACATTGCACACGCTGCACCTCATTGCATTGCATCAC
>NC_034428.1:878223-917956 GCF_002078875.1 Numida meleagris
TCACACTCCATCCCTCCCCATTGCATTGCATTGCATTGCATCACACTCCATCCCTCCCCATCACACCCAGGCTGGATTCTGAGGCCAGAGCTGGGTAGGAAGCAGCCCTGGGGAGCTGCCACCCCTGATTTTCCAATAGGGGCACCTCCAGAACACAGCCACGCGCACTGAGTATGAACAATTCCTCCTGGGAAACAGGAGCTGCAAAAGAGTGACATCGCCCCACCTGGTGCAAGAATAAATCAGAAGAGGGCAAAGTGCACGGAGCGGATGGACAGTAATAAAAATGATGTTCAAATGTGCCATAGGGAATTAACTACTTTTCCCTCCAGGAGCTCTCCCTGGGAAGCTGTGAATGAAATCAGGACCAGGGCTTGCATGGCTTTTGCTGCAGCCCAGCCCACCTTTAGCGTGGCCCCACTGTTCTGAACCATCCCCTTTGCCACAAGGGGAAACACATGTTCAGTGAGGAAAATATCTGAAGCAAATGCTGGTGCATTCAACTCACAGTATTGCTTTCCTCTCTCAAGGCTCCTTGGAGCATGGGGAAATGGAGCTCCAGCACAAAGCCCCCACCCCAGGGCTGTCCTGGTGCAGTCAGCCCAGCGGTGTCACCATTCCAGATACGCAAAATCAGTGCTGTCCAGTGCTCCAGGACCTTTACGCACGCACGAGAGGCAATTTGTCTTCTTTTATGGCAGGTGAGAGCCAAAAGGAACCTGGCCAGATTAAATAACCCAGCAATGGCAATTTGAGGTCATTGTCATCACGCTGACGGTATTCCTGCCTGCAGTGAAATAGTGAGCCAAGGAGCTCGGCTTGCCTTGACTCCTCAAGCTTCTCCCCAGCAGTGGCTCTTGATGAAGACTGCAGCAAACCCAAAGCAACGGCTCGGGCAGCAGCCCCAGCCCGGGGTGCACGGAGCTCTGGCTGCTTTGTGTGAAACGCTGCTCTTTGTTTGCCATTTAACGAGAAGAGATGGAGTTTTGAGGGACTTTTGTCAGAACATCTGTGGCTGCACGGGTGTGTAATTACGCGTGCCGCGCGCTGCTCCGCTGCTGCCACAAAGCCAGCTCCTACGCTGCGAGCGCGGGGGGGAGAGGGGAGGAGCTGGGAGCCCGTGCGTTCCTCAGGAGTGGCAAGCAAATCTGAGCTAACATAAAAACATCATCCCGTGCATCTGAAAGCCTCTGTAAGCGCTTTCCAGGAATATTTTACAGCCTCAGTTTCATTAGCAAGAGCGCTCGCGGAAAGCAAATTCCAAGCTTGACGGAACGCTTGCGTACTCGCTGTTTGCAAACGTCGCGCTGTGCGCTGGGTGTAGAACACGTAACGTGTGCTGCTGGATGGCTCTCACCCAGGGACGAGCAGCACAGCATGGGGTTGTTCCCCAGCACGAGACCCCCCTGCCCTTTCCTCGTTGGAATTTTGGCCCCAGCCCTATCTCCTGCCTCCTGGCCTGTTCATCCTTGAGGTCTTTCTGCTTCAGCACGTTGCCAAGAGAGACAGTGACAGATAAAGGAGAACAGCTCCACACAACCTCGATTACCCAAGGATAACGAGGCCCCGTGCACCCTCGTGGGATTGGTGATATTTGTATCTATTCAGCTTTTTCAGCACTAAAGCCAGCCATTTATATCCATTACAGGACGGCAAGCGCAGCCCTGCCCGCACCCCGGCCCAGCTCCCTCCTGATGGGCGGCATCGATCACATTGCGCCGACATGGAAGTCTTCATCCGTGCCCCTATTGGCATTGAGCATCACCGATGTCATTACACTAACGAGCTGCTCTGATGTATCAGCCTTGCAGCGTGCCCGCAGCCCTCGTGCTGTGCTGGGACATCACGAGCAGCCCCAGCATCTCAGTCCTTTGCAAAATGGAAGGAATATACCCAAAGGGAAATGGTGCCCGGTGCAGAAGGCAGATGTTGGGCAGATGGCTCTCCACAACAAACCCACGTTTGATGGCAGCAAGGTGCCCAACTGATTCCAGTGAATCAATCAGCAACCAGAGAGGGTCCATCACCGCTTGCTCCCCGCTCCCAGAAGTCACCCAGTGCCTGAGCAGCCCCCGTGGAGCCACATCTGGGTGCGATGCGCTCCTGCTCCCAGGTAGAGGTTGGGCAGATGGACGGGGTTATCTGGGAGCACTAAGCCCCCTATTTGTCCCCGTGCAGCCCAGCACTGCCGGCCCTGATTGTCATTCCTGCGGCACCGTGAGCGCGCGGGCACCGGCAGCCGCCAGCCGGGGAGCGGGTGGGATGGCAATAACAATCATAAGTCTCCAATATTGCTTTCCGCCCATAGAATGTAATTGCTTCTGCAGAAGGAATTAAGCATCATAATGAAATGGCTATAAAAAGAGACTTTGTTCTCCATCAACAGATCACAAAATCTTTGCGTGCAAGGGCACCGGAGTCCTTGAGAGCGGCGCCCGGGTTCCCTGCCCCATAGCGCTGCGGGTCCTGGGCCTGGGGATGCTGAGCTTCACTGATGAACTCAACCCAAATTGGCAGCTTTCTGCCTTCCTGAACGTCTCGTCTATTGCTTTGCTGCTGGGGTATTAGCTGCGTTTTGCTCAGCTTTATTCCCACTCCTGGAAAGCTGTGTTCAAATCCAACAGTAAGTCTCTCGAACCTGGAAAGGTTCATTCCTAGGGAAGCTGTGTGTATTGTAAGCAGCCCTTGCAATGCAGCACGAGAAATAACTTGACCAGAAGTGGAACAAACCCAACAGATGGCCGTGGGAGCACCAAGGCTCGCACCCGGTGCAGCTCCTTCCCCTCCGCAGTGCACAGATTCCTGCCCGAAGCGTTCCCTGTTGTTCTCAGCCTGGGTTTGTTCCCTGATTTTTCACACATGCTGGGCTGTCGGATGAGACCTTTGCTAACCCGTCAGCCACGCACCCATCAACCCCCATCAGATGAGTTCTGGTCATGCCAGAGGTTCCCTAAGGAGAGGACCAAGAGCCCCACACGCTGCTGAGGATTCATTCAAGCAGCTCACTGCCCATTCATAGTCTCCTTGGATGCCGAAGAAGAATCTGTCCACCTAAAATAGGATTATTTCTGGGTGGCAAACCACAGAGTTAATTTGGCTCTAATCCCTTTAACTGGAACCAATTATCAGAGTGCTAATGACTCTCGTGGAGGGCTGGTGAGGGCACTGGCAGGTCTGCAGGAGGAACAAATACATGGCACCCCCTGCCCAGGTCTTGCTGGGAGGAGAGCAGGGCAGCACTCGCTCCCACGCTCAGGGATGTTTCCATGCATGGTGCCTTTGCACTGGGCACACCTTTGCAACGTGGTCACTGCAAGCAGAGCCCCACGTGCTGCAGCCCGGCTCACCAGCACCTCACCAAACGTTTGCAGCCAATCCTCCTCCTCGGTGTTAACAGCTCGCATACATTACTTAATGAAGGACAGAATTATTACAGCCCCATAAGTTACATCCCAACGAAGCAACTTTGGGATTTGCCTCTGGCAGAGGCAAGCTCCATCTCTTTGCATCCTTCTCCAACCACCCCAGGGAGCAATCTTTCTCTTTCCTTTTTCCAGGCTCAGAGAACCACCCACAATCCCCAAACACACACAGGCACGAGTTTATGTCAGCTCTGTGGCATCAGTGCTGGTGCCAGGAGGGCACCCAGGCCTGCTCTGCTGTGTCCTCAGGACCTGCCTGGAGGGAAAGAACGTGGGAATCAGCAGCTTTAACCATCCCATCCCCACTTCCTGTTGCTAATATTATCATTGCTCTGATACTGAGCCTTTGAATCGTCTCTCTGAACTTATTTGCTTTTGTTTTGCACATTTTTCAACGTAATTAGTATCAGTGTTTCGGAGGGCAACAGGTCTTATTCTATCTTTGCAGTTAATAGCCCTAATTGTTTACCCTTTCTTCAGCAATATCTCATTAACTCTGTAGGCCATCATTTCCACGGCATCTCCGGCATCAATCCGCTCACGCTGTGGTGCCTGCCCCTAAAACCTCCCCCTCTGCTCTCTGAACCCCCCCTGACCTCTCCCACCCTGGTAGCACCGAGCTAGAATCAGAGCTGCAAGAGGAGACCGAGAGGTTCAGGTCATCTCTTAGTCTGGCAGCCCTGCTGAAGCAGCACTCGCCCACTGCACTGTGCCACCCCGTGCCATGCATGTCACAGCAGTTCTGCAAGCAGAACACAGCAGGGCACGCAGGTAGCTGGGCTACCCCGGCTCCAGCCTTCAAACCCCATTAATCACGCCTCTAATGAGTTTGTGTTCACTGCCGAGATGGTTTTGGCCGAAGAGGCGAATCGCAGATGATATCCTCCATTGATTGTTCCATCCCACTCGAGTGATTTGTACCCAGGAAGCGGGTCTGAATTTTCAGCTTCAATCAAGCTTGCAGAGCCAACATTTTTCAGTTCTGACCACTGCAGTGAGCTCAGACCTTTCCCTCCATGCTTTGCATTGAAGTTTCCCTGCAGCTGCAGGGTGCTGGCAGGGCAGCGAGCCGGCACGCTCCTGGGCAGGGTGCTGCAAAGTGCAAGCAGGACATTGAGAGCCCAGTGCTCATTAGCCAGGCATCAACCTGCTGCCAGCTGCAGGCACCTGGATTATTGATGGGTACATAGGCCTCCAGCAGAGCAACAAGGACAGAGAAGAGGCTGCATTCCCTGCAAGGAGCACGGGGCTCTCAGAGGATGGACACCAAGTGTCACTGCAGCCAGACAGCCCTTGCACATCACGCATGGCTTGGAGTGCTCTGAGATGCGCCATGTTGTTTCTCAAAGCCATCAAAGTGGCTTGGCCAGATAGCTCACAAGGAGCACCTGGGGGCCTGCCAGGCATACCTGGAGCTGCTCGGTCTTTTACAAGGTAATTTTGATAGTTTTGAGACTATCGCTGGCATGCAAAGCGTATGGGGGGGGAGTAAACAAACACACGTACGTGCAACATATGGAGAAATACCCATGAAGCACAAATTAGCCATATGTCCAAACACGGCTGCCAAATTTTCTTTCATCTTCCCCCCCCCCCCCCCCCCCCCCCGGCCATTTTTATTTATTTATTTTCATCTTCTACGGGCTGCCACAAAAGGCACCACTTCCCTCCACGTCCCCATCGCTTCCCACTTCTTTTTCCAAAGGCACATGTGAGCTGTACCTTGGTTGTTCCATTGCTTACATTTTTTTTTTTCCCCCCCTCAGGGAGACATCATCATTGGGACCATACACAGGACGAGCATCCCTTTGTACAGAGGATGAGCAGCCCCTTGGAGCAGAGCCATGCACTCAGGAGGGCAGAGGCTGCTCCCCAGCACTGTGCTCACTGCTCCTCTGCCCTTGCAGTACCAGACACTGCCCTGCTGAGCACATCAGCTGTTGGGTATGGAGCCCCAGCACGGCCTGGAGGTGCTTGGAAGGGATCACAACCCAAGCAGAGGCTTCTGGAAGAGAGCCCACGCGAGGGCGATGGTGTTTCTCTAACCCCATATTGACTTTGGCTTCCAGAATCAATTTTCTTTATTAGCTGATGAATCTCTTCAAAGACTTTCTGTACTGAATCTAGATAAATTATTTAAGCAGTAAATTCCTTCCACTCCAGCACAGTTACAGTGCGGTGATTTAATAGGGAAGAGCAGTAGAGAGGTTTAGGGACAAGGTCACTGCGAGCAGAACGCCTGAGCAGTAATAGGTTTGCTAATAAGCAACCGTACACCAAAGAACGAGTGTAAAACAGACACAATTATTAAGAAACAGATATTCAGCAAAAGAGTGGGATTAGCAGTGAATGTGAGGAGCAAGTCATAAGAGACCATGGTCTTAATTATTTACACAAGCAAATTGCTGTCAATGCGAGGAGCACCGTGTCCGATCCAGGAGCTGGCAGACACAGGCCTGGTGCTTCCACATGGGCTGCAGGATGACACACAACAGGAGCTGCTGCAGGAGATGCTCAATGGAAAAAGCAGCAGCATGGCACAGCATGGCAATTGAGGCATGACTCCATTGCTGGTGCAGGATGGAGCCCTTTATTGCACGTGCTCACAACCTTTTATAAACGTGCAACAACCCCTTGGTCATGTGTAGGAGCCAGGTATGTGTCTACATCTGGCACAAGGAGCTGCTGAATTTGTCTACTCATCCCAAGGTCTTTTGTTCATCCAAGCACGAGGGTCTTTGTTTTCCCACATCTCCCCCTTCTATATTAGTATGAACAATAAGCACTTGGTTGATCGCCTTATTAATCATGGCTCTAAGGCACGATACAAGGAATACACGCCAACAAGCACGCAAAAACCTAAGGACACATTCACTGCTATCTAAAACCTATTGATGTTTCCTCCAGAAAATGTTATCAGTGACGGCACGCACACCGTTTATCTTGAGAAATAATACCAACTCCAACTGCAATCTCAGCAAACCGAACACACGCCTTGCTGCGACCGAGCTCCCACACTAAAACCCAAACTCGCCGTTGTTACAATCACACCCGAAGGACACTGCCACGGCAGCCTCCGAGCAGCACAAAACTTCTACCCAGGAATAAGGAAATCACCTTAAATACCAACAGCTTCAGCTTAGCTCCACACCGTCCTCCAGAATCACCCTGCTTCCCCTCATTTTGACCAAGTCCTATAAACCACCCATCAAACCAGTCCCAGGAGGGATGCCCACGCAGCTTTGGAGCCCTTTAACGCGGGTTAACCCCTCGCTGTCCGCTATCTGCACAGAAGTGGCTCGGATTCTGCCCCCGCTTCCCACCGATCCCGTTCCAGGGGTTGGGGGTCTCGGCCTGCGGCGTTGGCAGCGCATTCTCTCTCGCCTTTTGTTGTGCAGATTGCCTCCCAAAGCCCATCCGCATCGCGTATTGGGTACTTGTCAAGAGTCAATGGTGCCAAGGTCTTGCAATCACGAGGACAAAGAGCGTAATTTATCATAACAGAGCTCAGCAGATTACCGAAATAGGGGGAGCCGAGCCCGAATACCCCTCGCGCTCCGCCTCTTTGCGGACCGCACCCGGATCGGGGGTACCGGTCTGGTTTCTTCTTCGGGCCCACAGGTCCCGGGTCTAAAGGGTCCCCGTCCTTGCGATAGAGCCCAACAGATTCATCTGCAGCAGCCCACACCCCAGGAGGAGCGGGGGGCTCTATGGGCGCGGTGGATTCCGCGTGTTTTTTTTAAGGGACTCAAAAACCGACCTCCAGGGCCCCAGAAGGTTTCAGTCCCACGGCTCTGTACCCTAAATCGCAGCCCCATCTACTCCCCCCGCGTTACGAGAGAGCCGCACCAAAAGTCGCCTTAAATCAAAGCCTTCCACTTCAGCGTGGTGCTTCTGCAAAATCGCTCCCGCTGTTTTGCAAACCGCCTCCTGCTCCTTTGCTATGTTTGATCCCATCTTTCCCCGTTGCTCACCTCCGTCCTGCACGAATGATTGCGGCCCCTGCTTCCTTCCAGCAGCCCCGGTTGCCGCGGCTCAGCCGACTGAGCTGCTTCCAGCCCCTGTTCGGGAGCCGCCTGTGGCAATCGAGGCACGGGCTCCGTTGCTGGTGCAGGATGGAGCCCTTTATTGCACGTGCTCACAACCTCCTATACCCACACAACAACCCCTCGGCCACGTGCAGGAGCCAGGCGCTTCGTACGTGTCTGCATCTGGTGCAAGGAGCTGCCGAGTTTGTCGACTCATCCCAAGGTCTTTAGTTCACCCAAGTGCAAATGTCTTTGTTTTCCCACAGAGCAGCAGTTTGCAAACATCCACAGAGCGCTCCTGGTTCCAGGAGCGTGCTTGCCCGTAGGCGTGATCATTCACTAATTACTGCCCTAATTGTCACTGGGGGCTGGGACAGAGCGTGCTCCTTCCAGCGCCTCATCCCAGGCTGCTGCATGCCTCCTGCTCCTCGCACCTGTAGGGCTGAGGAGCATCAAGGCCACAACGAGCTTAAGAGCAACGGAATAGGAAATAGTTCTGCCTTTGAGAATAATGCTGGCGCATGAAGTCGGAGAATTGACGTGAATTTACAGTCAGCAGAAGGAAATGATTGCATTAAATGGCAGCTGAAGGATGTGGGGACCCAACAGAACCGCTGGCTGTGGCCATCCGTAATGTCACCACGAAGGTAATTACGCAGTGAGGCGATGGGAGCCGGAGAATTTGGGCAGCAATCTTGCTCAATGGCCTGCTCTGGAGATCACAAGGTGGATGTATGTGTTCTGCATAACAAAGCTGCAAATTGAAGGCTGACCTCGGGTGTAAGAGGCATTCCCCTCACGTGGGTGCAGCACAGCTTAACAGGGGGGAACTGAGCACGTGGCTGCGTGCATCCCTGCAAAATCACACCGAGCCGAGCACGACCTGGTTCCAATCGGCAGCTATACATAGCAGGCTCAATTAAGGCAGGCAAACAAAGGAGACCTTGCTGCCTCCCCTGTGCAAGCTCTGTGCTTTTTTACGAAGCCAAGCAAAGCAAGTTGAGCAATGATGAGGGGAGCAAGGATGTCGTGTGCCAGCCCCAGCACTCCCTGAGACGTGGGCATCCTGTGCCCGAGTAACCTCCCAGTCCTGCTCCTCATACACACCTCTCCCAGCTCCACTACAGCCCATGGAGGCCTTCAGACCTCAGCTTTAGCCACCGTCCCCCAGCTGAAGCAAAACCCTTCCCCTCCATTTACTATCCAGTCTGTACTTGCAGCTGATCCACACTCAGAACCAAATGCAATTAGTTCCTCTGTATCCATTTATGTGTATTCCATAAACAAAAAAAACAAACATAACATTCAGCCCAATGAGGTCAAAGGCATCACCATCTCACTGTGATGTATGTGCTCAGTTACCACCTTCTGGAAAATCCTCCCAGCTCTCCCCACCTCCATCCCAGCTCACACATCAGGCAGCAGCTCCAGCCAACCTCAATTGCAACCTCAACCCCAACCAGTCACAGGTTCTTGTAATGCAATGGAAAGCACAGCAATGATAGCAGAACAGCAAGGTCCCAGGCTACAGCAAGCAAGGATTTGCTCAAATACAACAGCACTGGGCACAGAAATAAAAGAAAGAAGCTGCTTACCTTCAGGAGGACTCAGGTACACAGGGATCTCCAGCACAATACCCTTGCCTTCACGGCCAGCACTTAAAGGAGGGCTGGGAAGGGGTGGATCCTGACTCCAAGCCTTCCTGTCACTCAGGTACATTGCATGCACCAGAGATCCCCTGGGCTGGCCCTGCCTTCCCACCAGTTGCTCAATCACTGGTGCAAGCTGTGACTTAGTATTTCCACTACAATTCTCCACCTGGGGAGGCTGCCCCACTAACAGAGGAAAGCCACGGTGCTCCCACTTGGCAGGCTTTTCTTCAAATGGTTTCATTAGAACTGAATGCAAGCATCTGACCTGGAGGTAATGACCCAGCTGACTTTTAATTGAGTGTGACTGGGTTTGCACAGGCTCCTGTTGGAGATACCCTAACAAGAGGCACATGCTGTGCACACAGCAGCGTCAGGAGTCCTTGCATGTCCCAACCTTGCCTGTGGCTGCTTTGCCAAGTGGGGCTGTGCAGCACCAGGTGCATCCCATGCATGTCCCGTGAGGCATGCCCTGCATTGCCCACGCTGCATCCATCACCGTGTCCATGCCCGTGCCAGCCGCTGCCCTCCCACCTCCGCCCCAGCAGAGCCCAGCTCTGAGGGTTCATTAAGGAGCTCATCCACACCGCTCCCCGCTCTGAGAGCAGCAGGGGGTTCAGAGCCAACGTGCACTGAAGGAATGAATTTAAAATATATGCATCTCTGGTTGTGTACATCAAAACCAATTTATGCAGAGGCAGAGGCTCAGACATGCTCGCAGCGGCTTTAGAGAGTGTTTATCAGCCAGGCTGGTTGGGAGATCACTGCCATCGATTGCCATGTCATTGTCACTTCAGGACACCATGGGAGGCCAGGAGGACATGGATTACATTAGCGAAAGTAAATGGCAAATGATGTGGAGCCAAAATTTCACCAGGCCAGCCAGCTGTGACCGTGGGTCACCGGGAGCGTGGAGTGCAGATCAGCTGCTGAACAATCTGTGAGAGCCCTTTAATGGTGGTGTTATTTGTTCACGGATCTCCTCAGGAGAGCATGGGTATTTTAAAAAGGAGAAGAGAAAATCCCACCTGACGGGAAGAGAAACAGAGCAAACGCTCGAGGAAAAAAAAAAAAAAAAAAAAGACTAGGTTTCTTCTTTATGGAGAGATGGAGAAAAGGCAGACTCAGATGAATTGAGGGCTGGAAAAATCTCTCCCCTAAAGGAAATTAAAGAGCTCCGTCTATTGAGTTTGTTGGAAGAAGGGTGAGGGATGAGCTGGGTGCTTTGAGAGTGTCCCTGTGTGGGAGGGATGCACTGCAGGGCTGCCAGCTGTGGTAGCAATGAGGGTTAAAGCCAGAGCCACTAACTGGTTCTGTAACAGCACCATGGGCAAGGGGTGACCCCAGGGAAGTGAGGGCCTCCGGGCATTGCCTCGGTATTTCCTCTTGGCATACGTGGGAGGGAGAAACCAGGCCCTACGTGGGGCCCTGGGGTGGGGAAAACCACACAGCAGCCACAGAGGGATGCCACCGAGTGGTGCAAAGCCCTTTTATCGTTGTTTTGAATCATTATTACTGATCCCGAGCTCTTGGATGCCGCTCTTTATCAGCGGATCTCAAAGTGTTTGATAAAGGAGGTCGCTATCATTGTCCCCTTTTTGCAGACAAGGAAATTGAAGTCAGCTGGAATTGCCGGTGCTTAGCCCTTCGAAAATGAGGCTCTAAATAACTGAGACTGCAGGGGATTTGAGGGAGGCAGGATATAATAACCTGAGCGGGGACGCTGGCCAGGGCAGCAGGATGGACACTGCAGCACAGGAGCAGCACTGTGCGATGTTTGATGGCAGAGAGCAGTGACAGCAGCATCAGCAGCACGCTCCCCTCACCCAGAGGGCAGCAGCAGAGCCTGGGCCACGTCCCATCCCCCATCTGAGCACCCAAGCGGACAAGGGTTGGTATTCACCCACTTCGAAGAATGAAAAGTTCCCATCGTCTTGGAGGGGAAAAAAGAAAAATAATAATAATAAAAAAAAAAAAAAAACCAAATCAGGGCATTCCAAAAGGCGTTCGCAAAGATAAACAAGCGGGCTGCTGGCTCCGTGTTACATCTCCTGCCACGTTCCTTCGGCCGTTCAGCGAATTCTGTTTGATCAATGAAGCTGCTTTTGCTACGGGGCACAAAATAAGTGGCATAAAGTAACGGAGAGGAAAAATGCGCTGCCTTTAAAGATAAGCAGAACTGTCTTCTGCAGCTTAAGCAGTTAACAATGGCTGCGTCCACTTCTTTGCTCCGGGGCACTTAGCCGGTTATTGATTTGGTACTTTGTGTGTGCTTTTGGCTTTCTCACCTCCCAGCTGCCATTCGGGTTTTATCGGATTCTTGCATTTAAAATTACAAGCAGGTGCTTTGAATTGGCGTTAGCTCCTTGAATATGTGCTGCATCTTCGTGTGTCACGCCAGCACGAGCCAAGCCCATCAGAAGCTGCTAGATAATAGGCAATTACTGTTCTTAAGCAGACGAGGCATTCACTAGGAGAATGGGCTGCATCTTAAGTCATCCATAAATTCTCTGGTAGCGCTTCTGTTAATACCTGTTTCTGGCACATTCCTAATTACCGTGCTCCTTATCAAACCAATGCCTTTCCTTGGCCAGACCTTCCCACGGGGTGGGTGCTCTGCCATGGTGCTGTGCAGGTCGGCTCCCATGGGCACACGTGGCCCTGTCATTGGCGCTGTGGGTTCCTGCACTGCTGTCCTCCCTCCTGAGCCATTCCGCACTCCAGGAGAATGGGATCGCACAACTCATGTCTCATTAAATTTCTTCTGAAATATTATCCATTTCTTCTTCCCTGTGCTTTCTCCCTGTTAAACAAAAATCCTTTGGAGAACACAAGCCATTTGTTACCATAACAACCCCTCTCATCCAGCACCGATGCTTTGCCCCACTGGAGCCAGGCCAGCATTGGCCACGGGACACGGTGCTGCGGTGCTGTAGGTCCTGAGCCCTGCAACACTGCAGCCTTTGGCCTGAGCTCTGGACAAGGATTTGCACTGCCCAGTGCGTGGGGATGGGGATGGGGCCACCATGAGTTTCCATGTGCTGGGTTTGCATTCATCCTTTGGCAGCAAGGATCAGCGGAGCCCTCCCACCCTGTGCTGGTGCTGGTGGCGGGGGTCCTGCACTCCATTCCCATCTTCCTCTTCCCAAGCACCAAGCCGACTCATCTGCCCAGCGTGCTGCCAGCTCCTTACCGATAGCTTAATCCTGATTGCACAAGATTCTTCACTGCTGGCAGCTCTGGAATTTTTTTTTTATTGCACTGAAAGCTCCCAGGATCTCAGAGGGAAAATATTGCTCCAAGAGCCTCCATTTGCACATAGCTGGTGCGAGGTTGTTAATGTTGCTGTCTATTATAAATTCTCTGTCCTGCCTCTGGAACCTTGCTGTGCCATGATATAACCTTGTTATGTTAACATGAAAATTAAACACAAGAGACGAATCTGCTAAATTGGATTCACCGACGTAGATCAAAGTCACTCCGGCACCAGCACCGGGGCTGAAGGCACACCGGCCCTGTGCAGGGAGCTCTGAGCAGCCTCTCAGAGAGGAATTTGGGACAAATCCATGTCAGCGGCCGTTTACAGCTGAAGGCTGAGTGTTGCTCAAGGAGTTTTGCAAAAGTGAAATGAAATCTCATTACAATGGGATGGAAGAGGCCCAGGGAACCCCCATATTCCCTTCCCAGCTCTTTGGGTCTGAGCTCAGGCAGCACGGCACGACCCACCCGGAATCCAGCACCGTGGTCCTGTGGCTCCTCCACGGAGCAAGGCAAGGAGCTGCCTGTCAGGGGAATGGAGAGCAAATGCTGCCAGATAATTACCATGCGTGCTAATTCCCATTCTTCCTTTCCATGCAAGACTCGTTTATTTATTAAATAACCTCGCTTCACCCGGCTCCTCACCCTCTTAGTATTCACTTTCTGAAAATCTTGCCGCGGTTTGGCCAGTGCTAGGGGTGGGAACGCAAAAATAGCTCGCACGCTTGAACGCTGAGTGGGGGAACATTTGGAATTGCAAAATTAACCAACAACCGAGCGCGTTCGGAATGGAAAATGTGACGCGAAATTGAAACCTTGGTTGATTGCATCCACAAGCCGCCGCGCTGGGAAGGGAGACAACCTCCGGTGATTTGTGCAGCCCGGCAGCGCTGCACGGGCTTGGAAGGTTCCCAGGGAGCGGATTGGAAATGCACTCTCAGCCTGAGAATTGTTCTGCAGAGAACTCGGAGCAGTTCCGCACCGCAGGATCAACCCAATGCATCCCAATGAAGCGTTCAGGATTTTGTCTTTGGGGTTGTTCCAGAGTCTCTTCAAGTCTATGAGAAGTTTCTCAATCCCTAGCCCATGGGCTTAACTTTTAAATCCTGCTGTTCAGTTCTCCTTCTGCTGCCCATGTGGATCAGAGAAACCTATAGGAGCCACAGAGCGTCCTTGGTACCGTGCCCCAGCATCGTCCAGCAGCACTGGGAGATCCCGCTCACCCCATGCAAGGCCACTGGGTCACTGTTGACTCATGGCAGAGTGAAATTAAAGTCTTCCACAGAGGTGCTGCCCTACCTTGGTGAATACCCATTACACTATTTGACTTCATTAGGTCTATAAATGAAATTAAAATGCAGTTAAAATGGATTTCTTAAATGGACTTGTAAAAGCTTTTGATGGACGAAGCACTTTATTCCTCCAACTCTTTTTATAGCATCCATTCTCACTTTTCCTTTCACCGCCAACTTTTAATGACTTACACTTCTTTCACAACGGATCCATTTTCGGTGCCCAGAGAGGCTTTGCATGGCCAAGGGACTGGCTCTGGTGCCGCCCCTTCAGGGTGGCCCCTTGCAACGCACCGGAGTGTGTTATTACCAACACATTAAGTGCTATACTCTCCCATACCATATACTACATTACTGATCTGTTAACTGCTGTACCATGCCCTATAACACATCGTGACGGCTCAGGGACGATCTCACCTATGGGCACAAGGTGCTCACATGCAGGCAGAAGGCAATGTCCAAACGCCCGATGCCCGGCACTGAAATAAAGATGATGGAGGAGATATTCCAGCCTCTTCTTTTTTTCCCTCTCCTCGGTAAATGTCACGCTTCAGGAGGGTATAGCCAAGAAAAGTTCAAAGTAATAATATCAGAAATCTGCTTCTCTTTTCCTTTTGACATTTTATTGTGATATGAAATAGCAGGGGATAAAAGCTCTAATGGGGATATTTGGTTCTTCCTTTCAGTGAGCATTTTAAATGCGGGCTGGTTATGACTCACATTTATTATGATATATGCAAATCTTTAAGGACCTCATTCACAAAGCCAAGGCAGCTACAGACACTTGTATGGAATTTACTGGATGTGAGGAAAAGCCAAAGGGATTACCACTCCTGTCCAGTCCCTGCTCTCACCGGACCTGCAGCCTTTATGCCAGCAGTGTGGATCCCAAGCTCTTCCCAGTTTCCCAGCCTGTGCTGGATGGGGGGAATCCAGGGCTGAGCAGTGGGAATGGGGACAAGGAGAGAGCCCACCACTCTGTATCTGCCACAGCCACTGACCTCCTACATGATGACCCAGTGCACACCTACGTGGCGAAATGCTCCTCTTTTCTTCCACTTTGCTTTTGAGCTTTCAGTAGGAGCAAAGAACTGCTCCACGCATCCATTTTTCACAGACTGAAAACCCAAATTCTCCTCCCCAGACCGCTTTGATGGCATTTCTGTGTTGACTTTAAACCAGAAATTTCAAGTGGATAAACAATGGTGAGCAAATGGGCTATAAAGTACAACCTTAATAATATTTAGCTGGTAATGGGCATGGAGTCTTGTTGATTTGTGATGGAGAAAAGAGGGTCGTTTTAAAAAAAAAATAATAAAAAACTCATTTCACATTGAATCCTATCCTAATTAGAAGCTATTATTGCTCTCCAACAAATAATCTTCTGAACTAAGTCCATTCCACAGAGAGTGATCAAAGGGTGATTTAATTAAATTTTCATGTTTAATTTTCCTTTTTCCTTTCTGCCATTCCACTTCTTCCCCCCACAGCTTCTCTTGGAGCAGGGCTGGCACCGGGCAGGGGGGGCTCTGCTCAGCACCGTGATCCTTGGCTGGAGGGAGATGCATCCTCAATGGCATCTTGATCTTCGTTTTCTGGTCCGTGGCCAGCTTAAATGCTATACTTAATTTAGAGCAATAACACTTAAATTATGAATTGTCTGCTGTAACTATAAATTATACATTTTGGAGATGAATATTCAGGTCCTCATCCCCAGCAGCAGATGTGATGTGGAGAGGCTGGTGGACTGATGTGGTTCGAAGCCATGGTTTGGGTTGGGTTTCCCAGATGCTGTGGGAGTTCTGGGGATGTGAGATGGGGCTGTGGATCCCACAGTGCTGCTGCCCCAGGGGATCCTGCTGGCAGATCCCACTGGGAGCTGGGGACCCTGCCCAGGTCGGTGTTGTTGTGCTTTGCCCGAGTTTGTCTCTCTGAGCCTCCAAGGGACTGGGTTTTGCTTTTGCAGAAGTTGAGTTTGAAGCTAAGCCTGGGGGGTTTGCACGGAGCCACATCTTGATGGTTGGACTAGATGATCTTAGTGGTCTTTCCAACCTGAATGATTGTGTGATTCTATGATTTCATGCCTGAGCACCCACTGGAAGGATGAAAACCGTGTATACTGCATTGCCTGATCACCACAATGAGCCAGGGCACAGCAGATGTGTGCCTGTCCCAAGGTCCTCGGGTTGGGTTGGAACCTCTCCACAAACACAAAATCACTCAAAGCCCGGTGCAAATGCGGCTGTGAGCATTCCCAGGCAGAAAACCAGCCTGCACCCAGCCCACACTGGGTGCTGGGCAATGAGCCGCAGGGCTCTGAGCACCTCTTCCATGCAGGAGTTGCCCACGGGGGGGGATAACACAGCGCTGAAGGAACAGATCTGCACTCCATCAAGCAGCTTCTTTCCGTGCCCAATTTGTGTTTGCAAGGCGAAAGCATCTTGCTGATTAGCGGAAAACACACACACTCTGGTCTGAAATTAGGCGTCCTGATCCCAGCCGGCGCTGCCATTCCAGCCGGCGTTCAGCTGCCAGAAGAGGCAGCGCAAAGCAAGAGTCCCCTCACTCTGCAGCCCGATGGTACTAAAGAATTCATCAAAGTGACACGGCTACAAAAGGCGCACGTTGCCGCTGCACCGTTCCCTTGCCACTCACTGGAAGATAATGCCCGTGCTGAGCTGCATTTGATCTGTGTCAATTCGTTTTTAATTTTCGATGCGTTAGTAAAACTCCGGCACTAAGAGGAAAAAAACCCTGCCAAATACTTTCTAAAACTCCCGTTCTGCTGAAAGCTCTCCTGCTATGAATACACAATATCTCCTGTAGCAACTGGTAAGTTAGCATGCACTTAGAAAAGACACATTTACATACAAATGCGATTTCAGCCCCCTATCTACATCGATGGAGTTCTTTCTTCCAACTGCTGATTGATTCCCCTCTTGGTGTGGGTGCGCGCGTTGAGACATCCGCTGGCACGCATCTGTGTCGTATGGCTGTGTTCAAGGGATGGGGCTTTCGACCTGCAAAGAACCCCAAGTGGTGACGAATCGCTGTGCATGGTGACATGAACGGAGCTGTCCTTTGTTCTACCCACCACCAGTGCCCAAAGGGGAAAGCATCACCCCCTGCCCACACCGGCTCCATTCCCACTGTAGCAGCCGCTGCAAATTCAGAAGACAAAGCGCTTTAGAGAAGTTCAGCTTCGACAAAGACGCTTATCTGGGTAAAAAAAATAAAAATGAAACAAAATTATTTTTAGCTGTGCTTTTTCATTTAAAAATGAAGAATTCCCCTCAGATTCCTCAATAATGAATTGCAGAGAAAGTTTCTCTCCAGTTCATTTGAATGATGCTCATCCAAGGGGGTGGAAAATTACTGAAAACTATAATAGTAAGTAACAAAAAAGCCTTAAATTCAACCTTTATGGAGTTTTAATCATATCAAGCATGATTCATTTCACATGCAAATCCTGCCTCACGCTCTCTGTGTGACTGAAACACGACTTCAAACCATTTCCACACAAAACCATTTCAGGAGAAGGCAGAGATTCAGATCTTAACCAAAGGGAATCCTGAATTCTAATTTCTCTTTGACATCTGGGATTCCTTTTGTGAAGGCAAAAATTGGTAGGCACATTGGATCGCGTCCTCAGATGTCGCTCCTTTCTATCCACCAGGTGGGTCAAGACAGGTCTCAGCAACAGTGTTCATCTATTTAATCTCAGTGATAGCATTAGTCTGGGTACTAATAATGGTACTTAGCCCTCCGTACAGCGCTTAAGCTTCCAAAGCGTTCTGCAGACATTCTTAATCTTGTTATTGGCAAACTCAGCAGTGAGCTGGTTCCATTCATCTCTCAATGAAAACAGAAGTAAGTGAAGCACAGCACAGCACTGCCTGCAGCTGGCTCGGGGCTGGGAACCCATGGCCATCGCTTCATCGTCATGGCCGTCAGTCTGTCTGTCAGTCTGTCACCACGTCCTAGGCACCGCGTCCTGGTGAGCTCATGGCCCCATGGCGCGGTGCTGCACAGCCGTGCCCAGGGGAATGGGAACATGCAGCTGTAAGAAATGCTGCCGGGAGGGCTGTGCTCGAGGCGCAATGCTTCTCAGTGACCCATTTTAGAACAGCGCTGATTTCCAGCGCAGCTCTGACTCCGTTCCTCTGATCTGCAGCGCGGGGATGCCCCTGGAAGCAGAGCGCGGCGGCTGTCCTGCTGCCAGCACGAGCTGCATCCAGTTCAGTGCAAAGCAAGAACATTTTGATCAAAGAGGTTTTGATCAAAGAGGTTTTTCACTAATTTTCAGGTTTGCAACCATTATTTTTTCATTAGCAAAAAGCTCCCACTCCAAATACAAAAGGGGGATGTGAGAAGTTGCCCAGTTCTTATGAGCTCACCTTTCTTGCTTTGGTTTTACTCTAACCCGGGCACTCTCCTCGGTGTGCAGTGCTTCTTTCCATTGGTGGATGAATACAGCACCACGTATTTACCAGATCAATAGAGTCCTAATGAAGTATACATTGTCCTGTGATGAATGAGTGGTCAGTGGTGACTGCTGGGTCAGATTGCATTGACCGGGCTGTTTGCAACAGGCGTGTGGCCCAACCTCGATTTCAACCAGAATGGGCATCAAATATTTATTAAGACGCTTTTAATTAGAACAGGCTTAAGCAGAAAAGTGGAATAAAGCTCTGTAGCAATGTCATTAGATGCGGGCTGTGTAAACTGAACGGATTCTTCTCATAGAGATGCCGGTGTTTGGCACTGGGGCTGATGTCAGCGTTGGTTTCCTCAGCAGCACAATGTGATCCAATTGGATCCCCATGCAGGATGCCCACTCCCCCCAGCCCAGCTCGGCTCCCATTGCCAAGCGGCTCCGTAGGCTGCACTCCCTGCTCTGGGCTCCGCTTCTAATTGGGAACAGTTCCTCAGAAGGAGATAAAATATTTAAAAACAAGTATTTAAAAGAGAAAGTCAGCCTTTATTAAAATGACTTCATCGTTTTGAGCGGATGCCTTCAAGTACTCTTTTGTAATTCATCCTTATAGATATAAAATTATCATCTGAAGGAAGACTGTTAATAAAACTGACACTTCCCCATCAGTCAACTTAATTCACAATATAACACTTTCCAAATCCAATTACGTCTGTCTGATGACTGACGTTCACTTCGGCGGTATTGTTCATGTAGAAAAGTGGCGACAAGAGGCGAGTAACGCATTGCACGCGACGTTGTTCTCAATGGGACCCAACGCTGCTGGAGCATCAAAGGACAGCAGCGAAAGCACTGATGCTCCTCCAGGACCCGAATGGATGCGGTGCAAATCCCCAGCCCAGGTCACAGCCCCAGGCACACCACTGCAATGCCAGCGCCGCTGCTCCGGCTGCTCCCGGTGCTGAAGGCTCTTTGCACCCACGCTGCGCATTTTCCCACACACTTTATACATTCACTTGATTTTGCAGTATATGATCAAGTGGCTTTCCAACTCAGACCTCTCCTTATGCACAGCAAAGGCCAGGCTTCTGCGGCCTCGAGCCTCATTCCACTCGAGGCGTTATTCATTCATAAAGCGTGAAGTGGCAGCACAAGAGGAACGGATGTAAATTTTGTACTTAAACTATTTATTGGACGCCAAAAGACAAAGAGCTGGCTCACCTGTGGCTGTTACTTCTCACCCTGCTCTTTTACCTCCTGCTGCCTCAAGATTTTCTTTGTTAGTATCCGGATTTAAAACAAGAAAATTACATTGCTGTATGAGGAACAGGAGCAGCTCGCGCTGGGGCAGGGCTGTGCGAGCAGGGGCGGGCAGCGGGCGCTGGGCTGAACTTGCACCTCCCTGAGGACACCGGGGGGAATAAATCCTGCTCCAGGAGAACACGATTGGAACAGAGGCAGGAGGACGCAGCACCACAGCAGCTATTGCATGGCAACCATTGCCAGGGAGACCGAGCTCTCACTGCTGTGCTCTGGGTACCTCCATCGGGGAAGCACATTTAGGCCAGGATGCTCCTAATCACCTTTGTCTTCATGCTTTGCTGTGCCCTTCCCATTCCTTTCCGGTGGGTTCCTCTCCTGTAGATTCCCACTGGCACAGCAGAGAGGACCCTTGGGGACAGCATGGGCACCGCGTGACGTTTGCACAGTGCCTGGAAATGGATGTGCATGTCACTGTGCATGGGATTCGCCCCACTGCCTGCAATGGGTGCCCCTCTTCCCGCAGCCGCACGATTGCAGTATTCTTCTTTGTTAACTAGGGTTATTTGTTTAAAGACAAAAATATCTTCTGATTATCGCAAGGAGCAGCACTTTAGCACTTTACCGCTCTTTGGGGATACAATTTGCTCGTCATTTCACATTTTATTCTCTTTTATTGGCTGCAGGGCGGTTAAAAAGGGAATGAGGTATATTTATCATGTGCACAGGAAATCCACCAAGATAACTGTGCCTGGATGCAGTGGGGGAAGGTGTGGACAGTGGGGTTCTGCTGGCTGAACATCACCCCCAAAAAGCACCCAGTGACACGGGGCTGGTGCCCCAAAATGGGCGGTCCCCAACATCCTCAGAAGATCTTATTTCATTCATTTTCAGCTGCCTGCAAGACTGTTACTGCTGTCCCCTAAAGCATTTCTTTTCCATCTCATGATTATAATGGGGCTGAAGAATCCTTGCTCGCCAGAAAGCAGCTAACCAGACTCTGTCGCCGGGACTGCAGGAACAGAAAATCTTGCCTTCATAGAATCATAGAATATCCCAAATAGGAAGGGACTCCTTGAGTCCAACTCAGAAAGTTTGCTCCACGTAGCATTGCTCAGCGTGGAACAACCATCCCACATTAGCGGAGTAACAAAGGTTGTCGTCCTTCCAGCAGCACATGGGCACCGTGTAGCAGCTTGCTCCTGTTTGGATGCCAGTAAAAATGTCCCTCCAAATATAAGAGGTCATTGGTTCTGGGGGACAGGAGGGTCTCATGTCCCCTTCCGTGCCCAAAAACCCACAGCGGTGTGGGCTGGGGCTGAGCTGCCCTTGGCTGCCTTTGCCCCTGGTGTAGAAAACATGAACACTGAGACAACACAGGCATCCATCATCTGCACCTCCCTGAGAATGGAGGAAGAAGTGCAGTCTGCCTCTCCCTGCCCTTCAGCTCCGGGCATTAATAATTCACATCAGTGCAGCCAGGTGTTGCCTGGGAATGAGAAGCCGGAGCATCACCTGCCACGCATGCAGAGAGCACAGCCACAGCCCCACCAGCACCCTCCTCTTGTTTTCCTCTGCTGCATGTCAGCAAAGAGTGATTTGCAAGCAGCAGAGCGCCTCATCAATCAGGTGTGCTCGGAGAACCAAAGCGCGTTTCGATTTTAACAGTTTATGTCCCCTGCACGCTCACACTGCCCGCAGCTCCCTGAGCACAGGCTGGGAGCAGTGGTCACCTTGGGGCCACCAGGGTCAGGTTGAGGCTGGTGCCACCGAGCGTTGCACAGAGCAGGGTTTTGCTACCAGCACCTGGGAACCTCCCGCAGTGGCCGTGCCTCCAAGCACAGAAGCTCAGCACAGCCACCAGTCCCAGGGCTTAATTTGCTTGGAAAAGGCTGCGGTGGCAACAGGGGTCCTGAGCACACAAGTTAGAGGAATGGCTCTAAGAGCTGGGCTCGTTTGTCTTGCTGTCGTGTTAAAACATGTGTCTATAAATGCACGTTGGGCTTTTTTCTTCAAGGTTGTAAATGTCACTCCCAGAAAAGGGAAATAACCCCTTGGATGGCTCTGCCCAGCCCTGAAGAGCTGCAGGAAAAGGAATGCCACGCAATGATCATAGGAACTGCAGGTACATCCCCATGGGAGAGCTGGGAGAGTGGTGGGACTGGGCCACGGGCTGCCTACAAGAGCCCATCGTGCTTAAATGGAAAATTCTTTGTAGGGTCCATAGATTTCGACTGCTGGAAGAACTTGCCCTAGGTAAGGATCCAGTCTCCTAGCTGATTAGAAGTAGCCTAGCTTAAAACAACATCAATTCCAGCCAGAGGCCTTGAAGCCCCAGCTCACCAGCCAGCAGGAGCAGCACGGTGCTTCTGATGCCAGAGGGGATGTGGTTATCACAGTGAGCACTGCTCAACATTCGCATCATCAATCACCATTGCTCACTGTTTTCACCATATGTACCACGTTCTTATTTGTTCTTTAAAGGAATCTGAAGCAGCGTGGTTGAGCTGTCTTAAAAATGTATTGAGGTTGAAACAAAAAGAAGAAACCTGATGCCTTGTGGATTCACAGGACTATAAGAAATCAACGTGTGATGTCCCATTTTCCAAAACAGAGCCCCTATCGATGGCCTGAAGTTTGAAACCAGCCACTGATATAACATGCAGCACAGATGTGACAAACAGGAGAAAACCAGCTATCTATCACAGCAGTTCCTGAAGCCCTGCAATAAAACAAAATGCCAGATGGAATTAGAAACCACCGCCGGCGCTCAGAGCCCACTGTGAAGCTGCTCCTTGGATGCCAACCCTGGGGCTCGTGCTGACCTCCAGCCACGGGCCACCCCGCGCTGTGGGTCTGGTGGCAGCTCCATCCGAAGGGCAGCATTCACCTCCTCGGGGCAGGAGCTCTGCGAAAGCCCAGCAATGGGATAACCACGCTTTGAAGAACCGTGGGCTGAAGGCCAGCCCAGCCACCTGCTGTGGGTGGGACACTCCTCCCTGCTGCTCTCTCATCTGCATCCCACGACGTGCGCCGGGATGAGCACCTGGCCCGGCAGCCTGCGCTTTGCAGAGAGCTGCTCACCTCTGCGTGCAAACCCTCATCTGTTGCTGGGAGGAAGCCTGTGTTTGAGGAGGGGCTGCTGCAGCTTCTCAGAAGTCTGAGCACTGGGAGCTGTTTTCCTCTTCTTCCTTTTCCGTTATTCATCTGAAAGTGTTCACTTTGCTAAAATGTGAATCCATCAGGACCATATGCTCCCAGCTATGTTGCAGGCACCCAGGACTAATTCAGATCTTGTGCCTGTCTTCGGGCCATCTGCTAACAGGATCACACGAGACCATGTGTCATCACGGGCTGAAATTTGCATAGATGCTTTGAGGAGCTGTGCCCAGCCCCAACCACATGAGCCACGATGAATGCCCTCGAGTTGCCATGAACCACCCCGTGCTGTAGGGAGGTAGCACGAGGACCCAGTGATGCCCATGGCCAATGCCATCCCCACCCGTCCTCTGTCCTGCCCTCATCTGCTCCAATCCATGGCTGGATGTGCAGGACAAGGCGAGCCCACAGGCTCTGCGGGAGGTTAACACATGAATCGTCCCAGCTGTGACAGCAGAGCCTTAACTAAGCCCATCAATAACGGATGGCACTGCAGCGGTGGAGCGGGCGGCAGCCCTGGGGCCTCTCTATCAGCAGGCAAGGAGGAGATGGCAGCAGCAGATAATGGATGGTGAGATGGCACTTGGGGCTGGGGAGCCCAGCAGCAGCACTCCTCCTGCAGCACGTTTCCAGTGCTTGCACCCAGCACTGCACCAGCCCCATCCCCAGGCCACCTCCAACAGCATCCCAAAGCCGGGCAGTGTTTGGGGCCAGATCCTTCCCCAGCCCTTCCCAGCAGCGCGAGCAGCAGCCGCCTCCTGCAGCCACAATAGTCCCTGATGATAATTACAGGCTGTGCAGCAGCTCTGTTGCTCCATGGGAGTGGGGTTTTTTTGGTAGCAATAGGTGCTGTTTAAGTACTTGAAAGAATGGCACTTAGCAGATGTCTTGGGGTAAATGGTAGGTTAAGCGATACCAAGAACACCAGCGAAATGAGCGCTAATTTACGCTCACATGATTCAATTTGCATGGTTAATTCTATTTAAGGCAAACATCCAGCACGCGCCAGAGTTCCGAAAGCGCCACGACTCTCGTTTCATCCCCTCTGCAACACTTTGGAGAGCAAAACCAGGGGGATGACGGAGCGAACAAACGTCTCCGTGCCGTGGGAGCCAAGTTTTGCAAACGCACTTCCTCCGGATGGCGCCGGGTCTACCTGATAGCATCGCTGTGTGCACAAAAACCGCCCGCTGCTGAGATTAAAGGGATGTCCTTCAGCTGTGGCAATCACACCGTGGCTCTGTGCACGCTGGGGCTGTGCGGGGGAAGCTGGCAGACAGCTCTGACCGAGCAGAACACATTTTGCTTTGGAACGTGCAGACGCTAGAAAATGGAAGATGGAGATATATATTTTTTATTATTTTGCTTTCGAGCCATCAGCGTGGCTTATTGGTTGATTAATAACCGTTTGTTAGCGTTCTTTAAGTTCTGTAGGAAACAGAAGGCCTGTAAATGGCCTGGATGAGCAAAAAGCACAAAATACCTCAGACATAATACGCCAAATGTAAATAATATTTATGGCTCATTAAAGCATTGATGCTCTGCGTGCATTGGAGTACACGCAGCGGGGAGCCAGAGGAGCGAGAGGTTGGCTCATTATTTCTTTTCAACCTGAGAAATGCGGAAATAAAATGCTGAAAAACATCTCCAAGCCATGTCCTAAAGAAGAGCATTCATACTGGGATCCACTGGGGCTTCCCCTTCCTTTTGCAGGGAATGGATAAAGCGCTGTGTCACCCGTGGGCTGAGCCCCGCCGTGACCCGGGAACTGCAGGTGCTCAGCAGCAATGATCAGAGGAAATATTTCACAAACAACGAACGGGGCTGAGATTGCTCCAACAGAGAACAAATTTGTAAGACTGCAAGCTGGTGTCTGGACTATTTGTGAGCAGTAAAAGGAACTAAATTTGACAAATGAAGTGCCTGCTGCAAAGCAGCTCACACGGCTTGAGTAACTACCCAGTAATGCCAAGACTCGTGCAAATTGCTAGGTAACTACGGTGAAGAGAGCCAAAAATAATCCTTCCTGTGACTTGCTCTGACAGCGTTTGGAAGAGTGAAATAACAGGGTTTCAGCACGGAGCAGTGCGGCGCCGGCTCTCTGGAGCGATGCACAACTGGTGACGTGGCATGGGGATGGGCTCCAACGCTTCCCAGGTGGAGCAACCCCAACAACCCACGGGAAGTGCATCAGAACACAGGGTGAAAATGCTCAGCTGTCTTCCAGGTGCTTCTCCAGAAATGCTGCATCGTTAACATGGAAGTTTAAGAAATACCCTGATCCAGTCGGAAAGGCCCCACAAATTGCCAAGTTGGAGTTTTCTGGGATGAAAAATGAAGCTATTTTGTACCCTGTCAGCAGAATGTAAATGAATGAGTGGAACGAATTAGTGCACGATAAACTTTTAAAAAGCCAAGTTCCCATTTAAAACAGTAGTGAGAGCTCTGGAATGATTTAAGTCTTAAAAAAAAAAAAAAAAAAAAGTAGCACCACTCTAACGCCATTCAATTATGGCCTGCACAGCAAACCATAAATATCCTTTACCGCCCTCTGGGATATGACATCTTTGCTCCGCCGCACTCAGAGCCGTGTGCCCAATGGCAGCTCCTCCTGTCACCGTCCCACAGAGCTCCCATCCCCATCCCCAGGGGTGTGCCCATACTGCACCCCAGTGCCCGAGAGCACCTCGTGCCCACACGTCTTTAATGCCACTGAGATCCTCTCTCTGCATAACCGCTCTTGCTAGAACCAAGCAGCCCTTCTTCACGCCCCTTTCTCCTCCGCAAACGGCTGATTTATTCTGTTTATAAACTCCAGAGATTGTTTAATCCATGTGAAACCACTTTGCTTCTGACAGAGTTGCTCCAGAGCTGCTCGTGCTTTCGTTCTGGCTGTGGCCGCGCTCTCCCCCGTGGCTCTGGGTGCAGCGGTGCCCACTCTGTGGCTCCCACAGCTGCAGCTCTGACGCTGCCAAAGAGGGGCTGCCGATGCTCCAGGGCTGGGATCGGTGCTGGGACTCCAGCTGAGCGCTGCCTGTGCGCCCCATGGGTTTGGAGCTGAAGCAGCTGTCTATGCAGCCATAGACCCACACATGGATGGGGCACCAGCAGATGCAGGGAGGTGCACTGGGACGGACTCCTGACGTGCCCTGTTCCCTGCTCATCAGCCCCAGGCACCATTGTTAGCACGATGTGGATCCCCACAAAGGCACAGGGCACGCACCCACTGCCCACCCAAGTGCACCAGGAGAGATTTCGCCGCCGTTGCTTTGTGCAGCGCTGAGCGCGGTGTTGGCACAGTGAGATCTCCCCTCTGCGCAATGAGGTGAGCCACAGCCCCCAGACGAGCGTCGAATAATAATTTGTTTTGTTTTGTTTTCAGTGAGCCACAATGACTCTGCCGATGCGAGTGATTAATTTGGCTCTTTCACGATAAATTGGTTGATATTTGTATCATCTGGGGCCTCCTCCTTCCACAGGGCTGGGAGTGAGCAGAAGCATCGCAGCCAGGAGGGGAACAGCTCAGCACCCACTCCCCACACCCCAGCCAGGCTGGATCTGGGCTCTTGCCCATCTGATGCTGTGTTACTGCGTGGCCCCGTGCCCCACATCAGGCACGATGCACCGAGAAGGAGCACGGCAGCAGGGAGATGAGTCACCCAGGGAAAATTCTGATCTCGTGGCTGCACGGAATTGGCACAGAGGCTAAAATGTGGCGGTGTGGGTAGGCGTGCGTAGAAGCGTCTCCATGCACGGTTGGAGTACGGGTCTCTCCGCATCCTGACGCACGTCTCCGCTGTGTGCGTGGCACAGGCTGTCTCATAGCACTGGGATATTTCAGTCCCCCTGTGCGTGCTGCTCCGGCGAGCAGGGGGCAGACGGCTCAGCACCCTCCTCAGCGTTGCACCTTTGGGTGCCGCGCAGTGCGTTCAGCACAGTGGACAGAGGACTCTTCCCCTTCCATCATAACCACACGCTCTGGGGAGGCTGAGGCGCAGAGATTTCGTGCCGCGGAGCGCAAATGATGTTATGAGTGGGTAATTGCAGAATTCGTTTTTAGATAGCTCTACAAATGCAGCTATTAACATCAGCTCCCATCTCTTCTGAGTGATTTACCTGTTTCATTTTATGCAGTGAATTAAACACCAAAATATCCATCGGCTACACAGATTCTGCTATCGATCGGCGCGAGATGCACAGCATCAGTCACTCCCACGGCCGCAGCACCTGCCCGGCTGGGTGACATGCAGGATCAGCCACAGAAGAATAAAGGCGCCGGCTTTGGGATAAATGTTTGCAGGTCACTCGCTGCTGCTGGGATATCCAGCTCCACCGGCGCTCATCTGTCTCCAGAACATCGAAATGTCAGCCCGTGGGTAATTATTTGAAGAATGAGACGCTTTATTGTCTAATTCATGACATGTCTTATAGCATGCCTAAGACATTAATGTTCTTCTAAATCATCGCTGGGTATAATATTTTGCCACTGATATCGCACGTAATCTTCATGTTGGATATGCTTCTGTTATCCGACAGTACTCTGTAAAATTACAGTGACACTAATGCTTGCCTCCCTTATTGAATGGAAAAATCAAATTATGGATGAAGTACCATTGATTTTGTCATGGGCTCCAAGGTGGCAGGGAGTCAATTGACCTTTATCGGAAGGAAAAAAAAAATGGTGGAGATGTTTCTGTTGCTTTTCATCGCCCTCCTGGTGCTTATTGTCACTTCTTCTGGGGCTGACAGCCTCACTGGCTTCGCTGGGGATGGTTTCCTTCAGCAGGGGTGAAATGCACAGCGGTGCCTCGTGCTCGGTGACACGCTTGGCCCTTTAAACAAAACACGTCCACGCTGCAGTTTTACGAGCAGGCTTCCCTGCCTCCTTTGCGCAGCGTGATTTAGAAAGCCAGACATGCTAATTCATCGCTAAGCCCTGCAAGTGGAAGCTGCTGCTATCGTTTATCAGCCCTCTTATAGAGCTTGAATAATCTTCTACATGCATCATTACTTTGTTGAGGCTATTCTTGAGAAATTCATAGTAAAATGCAGCAAGAAAGGATAGCATCATTATCAGGATTTGCTCCACTCAACAGACAAACTTTTGCCTTATTACAAATGGAAAACGCTTTCTTCCTCCCCATAAATGGCCTGAGGCTCTACACATTTGATTAAAGATGGAACAAGGGCTGAAGGATTTGTGCAGCACGCTGTCCTGGTATGCAGACACCAGCACCGTGCGCCCATCGGTGCCACAGCGGAGCCCCGTGTGAGCAGCCCAGTGGGGCAGCAGCTTTGTGCCATGCAGGAGAGCTCCCTCCTGAGAGCCACCGAGCTTGGGCAGGTCACCTCACCATCTCCATCCACGTGTCACCATGCCCATCCCTCCATCCTACCTCTCCTCCAGCCTCGACCTCAACATGTCCCTTCTCTTGCATTCTGGAGGACCTGGGGAGGAGGGGAGCTCTTGCTGGTGCTTCCCGTTGTTCCTGCAACAGAAAGGATCACCTCTGAGCCTGCTGCCAGCGCTAATGTCGCAAGCACTCAACTTTGGCAGCATGTGGTTTTCTCCTCTGAGCTCCCCTCCCTTCTCCAACATGCAGAACAAGGCTGCTCATTAAGTGGAGGGCAGCTTTATCACACTGATTACATTAACCTAATAGCACCTGCACAAAGCAACCAAAAAAAAATGTTCCTTTTTTTTAAAGCAAAGACCTGATCTATGAAGTATTGATTAAATTCAAGGATTAAATTAAGCAGTGACTGAATGAAGTGCAAGGACTTGCAAGATAGTCTATATGCAGAGCACTGACGACAATGGCCATGGGGGAAATACAAAGGGCTTTGGAGCTCAGCAGAAATGAGGCAGTACCACGTCCTTCAGCGAGTGAAAAGGGGAAAATGCACTGAGCCAAAAGGCAAAGCACACACCCTGCACCCCACTGCTGAGCTTCAACTCCCATTGCTGGGGAGGAACTGGGAATCCATTTCCAAGGGTGATGCATGAGCACTGCACTGTACAAAGACATGGTCCCACAGCCCTGAGACTGGGGAGGTGTGGGAGGCCGTGTGCGCCTTCCATGCCGTGCCATTGTAAGCTGTTAAAGGGATTTCTCCGCGGTGATCCCGAGAAATTGTTGCTTCTATTTTTCTCCCTCTTTGAGAGATTTCTGATCCTGCATCAGAGAGGAAAGTTGCATCATCTGGATACGCAGTAAGCTGCTTGTTGTGGTTGTCAACTCCTTCACATTTCCTTCAGATTGGCTCAGCTTTACTTAGATAAAATTGTCACCAGAACAAAGACAAGAAAGAATCTTTTCAGCTGGCATAAGTTGGCAGATCCCAACTAAGTCAATTAATTGACTTCAGTTTATATTTTCCAAGTATCTCGCTGAAAGCCGTAACATCCAGGCTGAGACATTCTCCAAGAATCCATCATTTCCAATAAGACCAAGATCAAGGCACGCTTTGAGCTCCAGGAGGAAATGAGCACTGCCCTCCCCATGCTTTACAGCAAGTGGCAGCGGATGCAAGAGCAGCAGGCGGGTCCTCCTGCGCTCCCACCCTGCTCAAGGCTCATCCATGGAACAGGTCATGGGACAGACATGGAAAGGTCAGATGGAGGAAACCCCTTGGGCCAGCTGGCAGCTTTTCCATTAATCCCAAGAAACATCTGCAGTGTTACATTAGCACAAATGCAGAACCAAACGCTGGGCAGACCTTGGCTGCTGGGCGAACCATCTCCCTCCATGCAGAGGACGCATCTCCAGAGCTTTGCCTCCTGCTCCGTGGGAGCTGCCACACTCCAGCCGTGCAGTGACATGGCCAGGATAGTCACAAGAGGGAGACAGAGCCCACTCAGCACGGGCAGCGGCACCCAGAGCCTCCAGCACCCACTGCTGCTGAGCCCAGGGCACCCCGGGGAGCGCCGGGTGGTTCCCTGCAAGCCTGCATGGTGGGTGCAACCTGCACACGTGGGGAGCGTGCAGAGCCCCAGCATCCTCCAGACGTGCTCCTCATGGGGACAGCAGGGAGCGTGTCTTACATCTCTTTCTGTGGCTCATTACAGAGCCTCTTCCAAGATGGCACACGTAATCAGCACCAGCCCTGCTGTAGTACAGATGCCAGTTCATAATCTTGATTACTGGCCTGGAACTACATTCCCCTTTACCATGATTTGAAAGGAGAATAATGTTATATACCAACTTCCCCTTTTTGTTCCGGGGGTATTAAGAAATGAAACATTAATGGAATGTGGAAAATGAGCCGAGTGTTCAGCCACTATTTAGCAAATTGTTCCTGTTCATCTCTGGGAGAGGAGGAAAAAAAAAATAGGAGACAGAATAAAACTGTGCCTAGAAACATACCATTTCCCCAATGCATGCATGGCTGACAGCCACTAAGCACAAATGAATAAATATTTTATGTACTTTAATTTCCTCATCTACGAGCTTGATGTTCTGAGCCTTTCTTTGCTTTATTTTGCTACTTCATAAATGTTAAAAACGTTTATCCTCTTATTCTTTCCAACAAAAGTCAGACTTTTGCCAGTTTGTGCTCCTATTCCATTTTGCTTTCATCTCTCTATTAGCATAGCAAAATAGCACATCACCTGCAGTTCTCTGCCTTCAGTAATTTCTCCTTTCTATTTTTTTCCTCCTTCCTTCGTTTCCTTATCACCTGGACTCCGATCTCTGTATTATTCAGGAAGCACAATGTTTGATTTTTCTTTTTTTTTCTCCCAGCTGCTCATTGAACCCTACAGTCTATTGAGATGCAGCTTGCTGGCTTTTTTTTTTTTTTTCCCCTTGTGTTTATTTCATTTCCCTTCTTATTATGATTATATCTTCTCCCTTACTACGCCGTCGCAATCTTTTCCTCTCAATCCCCAGTGTTGCTGCTGGGATGTCCAGAGCCTGGCGCTCTTTCCCACTCTGCATTTCTTCCATTTTGCATTTATCCTGTAAAAATACTTCCTGGAAAATTCCCACTTCCGCGTTCCTTCAGAAGAAGAGATTAGCATCCCTGTGTTATCCATGGGAGCCACGAAGCTGCCATCCTCCTGGCTGGGGAGTGAGTGAAGCCCCGTCCCTCAGGGAGGTCTCATCCCCCCAAGTGCCTGAGCTCCCCTGTGCCTTCCACCCACCAGGGAGGGCTGCAAAGAACATCCCTATGACCCCAGACTGCTCCAAAGACCCCTCAACAACTGAGAGAGCCCAGAGAGCTGTGGGGTGCTGGGACACACAGGGACAATGGGTACCCATGTCTCCATCACCACCGATCTCCAGCATCGCCACGCACAGCCATGAAACCAGCGCCTTTCCTCTGGGGAGAGAAGCACCAGAAGCCACAAAACGGTGATTTTTGCACTGGAGTTGGTTGGTTTGGCTCTACTCAATGTCACAAAGCCCCAGAGAATGGCACAAACATGTGCCAGGTGACCCACACCACGGGGCACGGCTGCGATAGGGCAGCACGCGGAGATGGGCAATTAAAAGCTTAATCCTTCTTAAAAGGAGCTTTAGCAGGAGAAGGGACAAGGAGGTGAGGATGGATGCAGCTTTCCTGAGAGACAGGAAAGCAATAACAGAGAGCAGAGAAAGGTGAAAGCTAACAGGTATTAATCATAGACAGGGGTCAGTAAGAAGGCTTTAAGGTGAAGTCAGATAAGTGGAAACGTCTCCTGAAATGTATAATTGGCAGGAGTTTGGAGAACTACCAGCACCTGCTGTGTGCTGTAGCTCCAGTATTGCATTATCCTTTCCTGGCAATTTACTAAATTTATTCTTCTTTGATTTCTAACAAAATTCAGAGCTCATCATCACCCGGTGGGTTATTTCCATTTGTCTGCTTAAGAAGTGATTTTAGAAAACCTCAGATACTTTTAATTAGCTTTAATTTTCTGAGCTCTCTTCCTCAACCTGTGATTACTGTTTAACTCAACTGTATCTATTGTCTTTACTTGCTCCTGCGGGCTGAGAAACTCCAATTTCCTTGAAACCAGGCAACGTATCCGAAAATAATGGCAATTGGGAGTTGGGTTCTTGGAAATGCCTTTTCCTTGCCCATCACTGCAAAATAATACTGGAAGGTGGGATGCAACATACCCACTTCTCCTTGACACATAGCCAGCTGCAGGGAGGAGGGCTGCTCTCTGGAGTTCTTGCCCTGCTTTCCAGGTAGGGGAGGGTTCATGGTGATGGATGGCAGAGCACAGCAGTGCCCTGGGACCTACCCCAGGTACCGCCTTGGGGTCTCCAGAGCTAGGACAGCTCCTGGAGCTTTAATGATGCTCAGTGCATTGCCAGCACCTCTGACACAATCCACCACCCGCTTAAAGGAGCTGCCAACCCGGCGCAGTTTGCATGGGATTGAAATCAAAGCTCCCCGGTGCAGATTACCAGCGATGAGCCCTGACACGGGGAACTATTTTTAATTCAAAGACTTGTTTCTGCCCGTATGCCAGCCCGCGAGCTCAGCTCCCTCCCTGTGTTCTGTCAATTTGCAAGGAAACAGTCAAATCCGATTACTATGGGAGACGTGCAGGGAGGGTAACACGGCGCGAGGTGACATAATACGTGTTGGGGAAGGTGCTATACTGGGTTTGACTGTTTTCTGCATGTTATAAATCCCAAAGCTCCAAAGAAGAGGAAATATCCAAGCGGTTGTTATTGCCATAAGCCCTTGAGCTCAAATATCTTTGTCATGAGAGTCATGGATACAGAATTTGCCTACAAGTGAATGCAGCTGCTCACCAGCAGGGTCAGTATCCTCTCTCCTTTGGGAGAAGGCAGCACCGTAGAGGCTTTATTCAGGCTCAGCACCCTGCGTCCACCCCACAGCCCTCCTTGTCTCCAGGGATCCCCAGTTATCCAACATTCATCAGGGCGCTGAGACAGCACAGAAGCAGCAAGGAAAGGAGGCAGCCCACGATGCTCACATAAGGTGGAAGAGGGACAAAGATGCAGGGATCCACCAATAACAACTCCAAGAGGCCCCCATAGAAGAAGCTCTGCAGCCCACTGAGCGTCCCTGATCGATGACCTCAAGCCCCAGAGCTGAATCTTTGCCCTCACAGGAGGGCAGGGCTGACCCAATGCTTTAGGAGGGATGGTCAGGCTCACAGCCGGTTTTCATGGGCTCTCTCCTTGAGCACAGGCTGCAGCATCAGGGATGGTTGCTTGAAGAGTGCTCTAAGATCCCCTGAGGTAAATGTCATTGAGATGTTTGATAATAATTAATTGCTCTTTTATTGTACTGGATAGCTTGAGGTGGCACACGCAATGAGACTAGAAAGCACACCCGGTACTCAACGATACACTTATAAATATTGATGGTAACTGGATGAGACAGGAGGCTCCGCGCTCATCAAGGCGAGGAGCTCAGCCTCATCCTCACTCAGCACAGCCCTGGGTGCTGCTGTCAGAACAATAACAGCAACAACAGCGTAATTTGCTACCCTAGAACAAATGATACCTGCTAATGCAAAGGCATTTCGCCCTGCATCCAAGTAATTACCTTGCTGATTGCTGTAAGAGGCAGCAAATGACCTGGTTATCCATGGCAGTGAGGACCCATCCTCCTTGCAGCAGATCCTCTGCTCCCTGTGCATCCACAGAACATCTCCAGCCCTGCTTCCAGGGCCTGGGCTTCATTAGATGTCCCAGCTCCACAAACTCAGAAAATATTTTTTTTTTTTCCTTTTTTTGCTGCTATAGCATCAACTTTCACCCCCTCCTTTTGCTGGGCACCGCAACCTTACCACCATCTCCACAGCACTTCTCAGAGAGAAGCCCTTTAGTTTTGTTGGAAGCCTTGGGCTTCTTGAAGCCCTGATTGCCAAGCAGGGAAACCTGCAGCCCCCCAGCATGCCTGGAACAAACCCACCCAGCTGCTAACATGAGCACAGGTGGAGTTACTGAACCTAAAAACAGGCTTGGGGGGTATTATGCACCTGATGGGGGATGGCAGATGTGCCTCGTTTATTTTCAGAAGACTCATTTGAAGGTGGACACAATAAAATCCATCTTTCAATGAGGAAAAAAATGACAAAAGATAAAAAATAAAATAAAATAGAGCTTTACAAAGAGGAGAACAACCAGAGAAGATGCTGTATGGGAAGGGAAGGATGCGGGATGCTGTTGTTACAACAGGGGACAAGGAATGCTGTGGTTCTGAAAGCCCTTCTCAGCAGCTGTGCGTAAGGGCATTTTTGTCCACTGAATCCGTGCTCAGCTTTGAAACTTTTAACGTCTTTTAACATCAGAGAAGCAACACATCCTCAGAGAGGGCCTTTATTGGCCCAGCGCAGCGGAACTGAATGGGTTATAAATGCCAGAAATAGTGCTGCACTGAGCTCCCCTGCTCAGCCTGCTCCTGCCCCATGTCATGGGCTGGGGAGCTCCACATCCCCCTACTTGGTCCTGGGGAGGAATGAGCTCCTTTCCCCAACCAGGGAGAGGGCAGGGAGGGAGGGAGCTTCAAAGCCCCCACCCACCACAGATAACGGCATTGTGATGGGAAAGAAAACAAAAACGTGAAAGCGAACGGAAGAATAAATGATTTGGGAAGATGAAAGTGGAGAAGGGAAAGTTGAGTGAGACAAAGAGAGCTCTGCGTTCCCCACAGCTGAGGTACCATGATCAAAGCACTGCAAAACCAAAGCCTATGGTCGAGCAGCGCGGTGCTGAGCGTGTTGTGTGCCAGGCTGCAGCCTTCCTCCATGGGAAGAGGAGGAGGAGGAGGAGGAGGAAGGCTTTTTGCTGCCCCATGGAAGGGCTGGAAGGCTTCAGGCACACGGTGCTCATCCAGAGCCACCGCTTCATTCGTTCTTATTGAATACATCCTGTAATAAACCCAATGGCCCCCAGCCACTCTGCACAGCGGTCCTCACCCTCCATAACTCCCCGTTACAGCTCACCTGCCAGAGGAGCTGAGGCTCTCCAGGACAGATAAACTCAGAGGAAAAGCACGCAGCCCTCAGTGCACCTGGAGGACGTGAGAAGTCTTTCTTTAGGCGTGTGCAACCACCTAAAACCGTCAGCTGGCCAACAGAAATATGCTTTGTTCATTCTTTGTTTCATATGACTGCACAGTGAGTCCCTCGGATGCAGTTTTGGAGCAGTTCTTCCCATGCACCGTGGCTGCCGTGGGAGGCAGCGTGGGCTGAGCCGTGCCACCAGGCTCCAGGCGCTCCCGCTGACCAAAGGAGCATAGGAACGAGGGGCTGCATCTCCAGCAAAGCCTGGGAAGGCAGTTCAGACCGATTTTGCCTTTTTTTTTGAGGATGCCTGGAAGGCTTCTCCCTCCCACTTTCCTTCTTGATTCCCACTGAAGCACTAAGTGAAGGCGCCCACTAATTGCAGCTGCCCGCAAATGAAGCATGGGACGCTGCCCCAGCTGCTGCCCGCGAACCCATCTGCAGCCGAGCAAGGAGGAACGGACCCAGGCGGGATGGGCAGCGTAATGGGAGCTGATGCTGCTTTTTCTTTTTTTTCCATGGAAAAGAACACAAAGCCCAAGGCAGCAGCCCAGGAGGAGGAGCCCCATCTGCGCCCGCACAGCCGGTGCCACGCGGCGCGCTCGGTCCCGCGGGCAGGCTGCCTGCCGGCGCCGGGCGGCGATGCCTGCTGCCATTTAGCTTCACAAATAATCTCCCTCCATTGGGTAAATGAAAGACAAACTACGGCGCGCCCGGAGAAACATCTTCTCCTTAAATATTTTAGAGCCATTAACCTCTCCCGGCACTCATTGTCATCTGCCAGGTAATTGGAACGGCTTCGCCTAAGCAGAATTTTTCTGAGATCAATTATTTACTTCCAGCAGAAGAGTCTGGCTTCAGGCTTATTTATGATGCAGCTGTTGCTACCACCAGCTTCCTCAGCCTTGTTTATTCTTAAACAGATAAAAGCTGGCTGATTGGAGATAAAGTTCTTGATTTCTCCAAAGTGCCTGATTGATCTTGTTGGCCATACTTTGAAATTGGGACGCAATACTTTCATTACTCTGTTGTTCCCTCTCTATTGCCGTTCTGCAAATGAGTTAACGCTCATCCGACTAAAATTTGTAGAATGGGCTGTTGCGGGGTGGAAGGCACATGAGGGATGGAATATCCAAGCTGAGGTAAAAGGAAAAAGGGTGAAATGCATTGATTTCAAGGAACAACATGGGGAATTGACGGATGTGGTTTGCCCAGTGCCAACCACCATGCGAGAGGGCAATCACTGCCGCGCTCAGCGTGCGTGCCGAGCTGAAAGCGAGATGTATTTGACCATACAAATGGCCTTATTCAAAGCAGAGATTGAGGTAATAACAGTTCTCCAGGAAGGAAAAGGAATTCAATTTCAAAGCCAAATTAAACAAAGCTTCCAATTAGGCCATATAATGTTTTCAGTGAGCCGAATGGCTTTTTTTTTTTTTTTTTTTTTTTTTCCCCATCTCGGTTTGAGTTTGGTTTTTCTAATCTGCTCTCTTTCGTCACTTTGGTTACCTGGAGGAGGCTGGCTCCTCACAAGCTGGCAGGTGTTGGCTGAGGCTGAGGGCTGATGGGGCTTTTGCCCACACTCAGCCTGCAGGAGCCGTGGGGCCGAGCCATCCCGGCCCCATCCATCCTCACGTGCAGATTGGCCTTATTACAGGAGACCCAAATGGGTTATTGGGTGCACGTAGATGGCCGTATCGATTTTTTGCTTTCGGGGAAAAGCCTAATTAATAAGACCTAATGGAAACACGACCCTTTATCCCTGCTTTATCTTATACATCAGGAGCTAATATTCAACTTTTTCAACGTAGGCGAAGATCCGGTAATATTCCTTGCTTTTCCCTTCTTGCCGCAGGGAAGGCTTGCAGAGAGCTCACCCAACTCACACCCCACACTGCGGCCGAGCCCTGCAATCCCTCGTGGCACTGGGATGGGACCCACAGGCAGACCCAGAGCTGTGCCCATGGCTGTTGTCCCTCGGCACTCAGTGTGGCAGAGCCTCTGGGCACCAGGGAATGCCACGGCAGCCAGTGCCCGGCCACGCTCTTGGTTTAACGTAACGCTTCTGGCAGCTGGCCCTGTACAAATCAGCCTGTTTAGCACCACGCCGATTTTATCACCTTCGTTTGATTTATGTCCCATCCTGGGAGCAGGTTGAATTCTCCCTGTGTTAATCTCTTGCTTGGAACTGCCAGGCTGGGCACGGGCTGCCCGAGGGCACGGCGCTGCACTGCTCCTGATTCCTTTTCCTCTTTTTAAGCAGCCTGACACCTCTGCTTCCCCACTTGCGCCCTGCATGGCAGAGCTCTTTCTACTGAGCTGCTTGAACTGCAGCTTTGTTATATTTTTTTTTCCTAGGAGCTCACTTTAATTGAGAATCCTGAAGCGCAGTATGTAGCAAAGAAACAACAAATGATCCCTTGCATAGTGCACCGGGCAGTGCAGGATTTACCTCCTCCACTGCCCACTCACTAAGGTCCACCCCAGGGCTGGCCGCAGTCCATCTTACATCGATGTCCTTGTCCCAGCCCAATGGAGATCCTGGTGTGGGTGCAGCACCATGGAGGTGCTCTGTGGTCGGTCCTGAGCACGACTGTTTGCTCTCCTTGGCCTCTATTTTTGGTGGTTATTGATCCTGAGACAAAGAGGAAATGAGTGAGGAAGGAGAAAAGGAGGTATTTATAGTGCTGCTGCTTATTTTTTCCTCCTGGCTCATCTTCAAAACCGGCGCACCAAGAGAGAGCAGGGCTCCCTAAGGGCACACGTGTTTAACCAGGCATTAAACTAAATGAGGAGCAGCGCTGAGGTAGGGCTGGTGCAGGGCTCCCAGGCACCTGAGCCCCCCAGGCCCTGTCCCCCCCCTTTCCCAGCTCCTGCCCCCTCGCTGCCCCACATCCCTCCCAGCAGCCCAGGAGCACTGCTCTGAGAGCCCCCGCTGCTCAAACCTCCTCTCTGCCCAGTGATGTTGGAGGGTTTCACTTATTAAAACTTCCCACTTTGGCAGCTCATCTGAGCTGAAATCCTCCAGCTTTACACCAATAATTGGCACTCGGATAGCACTGCCATGTATTCAAGGCTTGCTCGTTAGCCACGGGCTGGGAGGATGCCAGCAGCCGTCAGCGCTGACTGTCTGGGAAATGAGTGATTTCCTGAGAATAAGCTGCTTTAATTCCTACCGATCTGATAAAGCACACGTATTCTGGGGTTTTCAAGCCATCTTCGATCGAGACCAGTGAAAGTTTGTTTTGAACTCAATGTGCCCGCACTAGGGCTCAGTGCCACTTTCTGCTGCTGGTGGCAGCTCTGGAGCCGCTGGCCAAGGGCCCTCCAGCAGGACGATGGCCATGGGCGTGATTGCCCTCTCCTGGGAGGAAGCAGAACTTCTTGGGTAAATTATCTGTAAATAAATGAACGGTCCCATTTGGAATGAAATCGCACCGCTCGGGCTGTGGCTTGCACTAGGAGCTCCAGCTCCCATCCTACACGCGGTGCAGGCACAAGGCAGCAATGGCCGCAGCTGTGCCAGGCTCTGGCAGCCACCGGTGTGGGGCAGCTGTCCCCAGACAGCAGGGCTGTGTCCCCCGGGTGTAGCACTGACTTCAGCCGGAGCCGTGTCCCCGGGCAGGCGGCGAGGATCCAGCCTGGCTCTGCTCCATGCCAGCTTTGCCACAGCTCCAGCGCTGGCACCCGTTCCTCGCGGCGCAGGCTGCATGCAGATGGCCGTGTGCACCCGCAGCTGCACAGCGTCCTGGCAGAGCATTCCCCCACAGCAAACCCCATAGCATCCAGCTCCGAGGGGCCCGTGCCAGGTACATGGCTCCTGTCTGCACCCAGCTCCGAGGACAGCACCGGGCCGGGCAGAGCCAGCTGTGCACACAGCTGCCCACTGTTCACGTGCATACGGTGCTGCCATCAGCTCTGTGCACAGACAATGCTATGGAAGTGGGGCTGGCTCAGCCCCGGTGATGCCCTGCGCTTTGCTCCCCATCACTGCAGTCCCCATCTGCTGAGCCCCACCGCCGCTGCTTCAGTAAATCCTCCCTCGCGCAACCTCTCTGCCAATAAAAGTGATTTGCAATTAGCTCAAAAGCAGGTTTATCTCCTCTCTGCACAAAGTGGTTTCTGCACAGGACTTCTGAAATAAATAGTAGAGAAAAGAACCAGAGGCTGATAGAATGAAGCCGTCCTCTATATTTTTACCTCTTCCACTGGGGGAGAAGGGGGTGAAATACGTTTATAGCCCTACTTACAACCGTCCCGAGGAGGGGTTCCTTTGGGCAAATCGAAGTGATCATCGGTGAGGATAAATCAGGGCTGCTCCATCGCAGCCAATGGAGCCGCACGGGCACCGTCTCGGGACACTCAGAGCGTAACGGGAGCCGGAGCTCAGCTTCAATCCAATCTGGGTCCCTCAGCTGGGAAAGCTGAAATGATGTGAGATGTATTGATTTTGAGAGTCCGCACTGGAAACACTGGAAATGGAGACAAGACGAATGTCTGTTTGCAGCCGCTTTTGAAAGGGTGGCCTTTGGAAGCAATAACTATGCCTCATAAAAAAAAAAGGTTAAACGCGTTACTTGGGGCTGCAGGTAGCAAACCAGGTTACAGCCCCACGTGGGGGCGGGCAGAGCGGGACGAGGTATGGAAATGCCTGCTTAAAGCGGGGTGATGGATAGAGCCCCAAGCAGAATGGAAGAGATCGCTGAAAGACAGCGTCTGCCTCCCAGTATCGCTAAGGAGATTTGGGTCCTGGGTGGGAGGCTTTGAGGAGAGCTCAGCATCCTCCCATCCATCAGCAGCCCGCGCCGTGCCATTAAGCCGTGTATATATCCCGAGGTCTCTCCCGTTCTCAATCATCTCGTTTCTCTGAAATGCTAATGGCATTAATATATTTATCATTAACAAATCTCTTACGTTTGAGAACTGGATAGAAATGCTGAGTTGTAGCGTCTCATTTATAATTTTTGTCCCCGAGGATGCCATCAGATTATAAATATATGTCCCGTACCCAATGGCCAATGGCACGTGGGGCTGCAGGGAGCCAGGCAGGGCTCTGTCATGAATAAAACAGTGTTGGTGAGGAGCGTGGTGTGCCTGCAGGCCCTGGCAACTGGGCCCATTGCTTATCAAAGCCTGCTGCTCCAATGGGAAGAGGCTGTGATGGATGGGTGACACATCAGGGCTCAGTTAGCAGTCAAGTGGAAGGGAGAACAGCTCAACGTGGGCATCACTTCTGTGGGGTCTGTGGTC
>NC_034428.1:918340-920972 GCF_002078875.1 Numida meleagris
AAGGGAAAGGGAAAGGGAAAGGGAAAGGGAAAGGGAAAGGGAAAGGGAAAGGGAAAGGGAAAGGGAAAGGGAAAGCAGCGCTTCTGCACAGTGACACGCTGCTGGCAAAATGCAGCCAGGTCAGATGGGCTGTGAGAATGAACGGGTTACAGTGGTCTGAAAGGATTATGATTACTATTATTGTTCAGAAATATTAAGACAATAAAGAATAAACGCTGGATCTATTTATAGAAATTCTAGGGAAATCTCTCTCGAGCCATAAACCCACTTAATTGCAAATCTGCACAGATGTTTCCTTTGAATTTGAAAAGTGATTAATAAATAAATTAGAGTAATGCTTGTTTTGGCTGAAATATAATAATAAATAATGTTTATAGGGCTTAGTTACCAAAACATCCTCAGCACTGTGTGACAAATCAGATACAAGCAAAATGACTAAAATATACAAGATGGAAACAAAGTCAGGCTCAAGCCATAAATAAAACCAACAGCAGGAGGGAAGTGGAAGCAGATCTTGCTCCATGGTGGTGGAGGGCAGTGAGGGAACCCCAGGGCTGACAGCAGAGTGCCTGCAGAACGGGCTCCTTGCAGATAGGCACTGATGGATGGCGGGCAGCTGAACGCCATGGTATGGCACAGCATGGCACACAATGGCACAGCAATGGCGTGGCGTGGCACGGCACATGATGGCACACAACGGGACAGCATGACATGGCCCACAATGGCACACAGTGACACAGAATGGGACACAAAGGCACACAATGGCATGGCATGGCATGGCACAGCATGGCACGGCCCACAGTGGCGCACAATGGGACACAGTGGCACAGCAATGGCATGGCATGGCCCACAATGGCACACAATGGGACAGCATGGCGTGGCATGGCACGGCATGGCTCACAATGGGACACAGTGGCATGGCATGGCACAGCATGGCACATAATGGCATGGCATGGCATGGCACACAATGGGACACAATGGGACACAATGACATGGCATGGCATGGCACAGCATGGCACACAATGGCATGGCACTGCATCACAGCCCCCTCTGGCACCTCTCCACCTCTGTCTCCAGCAGTATGGGCATTGCCCAGCACAATCCCCTGCTTGACCCACACTACTCAAGCAAGCAGCAAAGCCACAGTGTTTACCGTGTCGCTCATGTTGACTTTCTTTAATTCATGCATAATTCAGGCTATATATATAATTCCAGACATAACTGTTCTGTTGACTATTCCTTGACCCACTTACTGTGCAAATACGCTTCGGAATTTAGCAGTGATCAAAAAGGCGAGACCTTCGGAAATTTCAAGGGCTGGCAGGCGAGCTGTTCTCATCCAGAGCAGCAAAGTGCCAGAGATGTCAGCCTGAAGCTGTCCCCATGTCCCAAAACCTGAACCCTAAGAGATGCAGGGGCAGAGCGACCTCAGGGCGAGTGGATCGCCGCTGAATCCATTGGGGTTTCTGCTGAACCAGGAGCTTTTATTTTAATTTATATTGTAATGAAAGCTTGTAACAGTACTGTATAATAAACACAAACAGTGCAATCTTATAAAAGTTTCATCTTTATCTATTTTGGGGAGAAATAGCCCTGTCTGCCTAATTGAAGCATCTGTCATTCTGACATTAAATAGTGCATCCATGGCTCTTTTATTATATTTCCTTGCATTTCTCATACACTGTTAAATTGAAATAACACTGTTGGCTAGGAGATAAAGGGAGATAATAGGTATTTCATAATGAGCAGAAAGGAGGATTCATCTTCAGTCAGAGCTGAGAATTGCTTTCTCTTGTCGTGGTGCTGTTGTTTTGTTACCCTGCAGGGGGAATTCTGCTGCTCGGATTTCCCAGCGCACGAAGACGAAGCGAGGAGCACTTAGCAAAGCTTGGAGCTCAGCCCCTCGTCAGCACCCGAGTGACACAGCGTCCACGTCCCACTAATGACATCGGACGTCGGCAGAGATGTGGCACGGAGAGGCTGTGCTGAAATGGCACGTAAAAGGGCACGGAGGGGACGGTTCTTCATCACTGTGAGGAGTCGTCTTTCCCTTTATGTCCATTTATAACTGCTTGGATAGAGTCTGCTCGGACAGTGGAGCTGTTGTGGATGGTTTCTGTGCAGGAACACAGCCAGGAGCCCCAGGGTTGTGTGCAGCCATGCTTTACCCCAGCACACAGCACTGTGCCCAGGTTTGCAGCACGCAGATGGGTTCAGAGCTCGGTGGCAGACTTTGAAGGCAGCTTCTTCCTCCCTCCCCATCATCTCAGCCATCCGATCCGTGGGGAGAAGTGCATCCTGAGGGCCTGGGGGTTGTGTGGGTGGACGCCAGGCTGCTCTGCTGTGGCTGTGGGGCTGTTCTGCTCGCCATGCCCATGGCTGTGCCAAGCAGGTGGATGGAAAAGCGTGGTTGGAAACGGCATTTAGGGGCATGAAGGAAGAGCTCGGAGTAACCGCAGAAGATGTCTAATTGAGATTTCACCGAAACCCGCTGGAAATAATTAAAATTGACTTTTAATACTTTACAAAGTAATTAAGAGTATTGGACTGGATAACGACGCTGAAGGAAAAGTAGCGTTTAATTGGGATAAACTGAATCATGATGGGGACGAAGCGCAGCGCCGAGCAATAA
>NC_034428.1:921062-924592 GCF_002078875.1 Numida meleagris
AACTCAGCTTCCAAACCCCGATCTGTTCTATCAGCCGACGACTGCCTTTGTGGTTATTGATCTGAGCTTTAATAATGGGACCCGTTTTGTCATATCAAGCCGCTGCGCTTCTGCCTGGCCCGGCTCTCTTTCTTCTCAATGAGATAGGAACAAATTAAGCGGGTGCGAGCGCTGCCGGCCCTTTGTTCTCGCTCATCTGCTCCACTCATTACTTTTTGGAGGCCTATTTTCCTGCTTTCTCTCTCTGAACAATGGGCTCTGAATGTATTGAAGCGGTGCTTTTATCATCCCCTTCCGCAGAGCGCTGCGAGTTCCCCACCTGAGCAGTTGGCTCTGCTGTTTGTGAAAACTTTCTTGCTGACTGCTTACATTTAAGCTCTGCTCTTGCAGCTCCATTGCCTCCCGTTTGGTTCCCCCTTTGGATCAAACAGCTCCAATTCACCCCCTCCCCACCCTTCCCCTTGTTCCCTTGTCTCCTACACAATTGTAATAAACCCGGAGTCCTCCCGATCTCCCTCTGATGGCTATTAGCAGTGGCCAGGCTATTTTTCTGACATTATTTGCCCTGCTCAAAGCAAACAGAACACAAGCCCAGAAAACTCACATCCTCCGCTCCCTTCCCATCCTCACCCATCCTCGGTTTCAAAGAGCCCTGGCTTTTGCAGAAAGGCTCTTTGGCCCCGAGTTAAATTTCCTTTGATAATTCAGAGGATGCTACGCAACCCTTCTCTTCACATTCCATTTTTTTCTTCCGAGCCTGGCACAAAGTATTAAAATCCTCCGTGGGTTTCTCTTCCCCCGTTCTGTCCAACAGCTTCTTTGCAGACCGCTCTGCTCGCGGCTGCTTTCTGGCCACGCTGCTGCCAGAGGGAATTCCCCCCGCGCTGCGCTCATGGCTTTTTGCTCTCCTTGGTGGGAAGTGCCCCCAGAGGGTGCCCAGCCCCGTGCCCAGCCTAGGGCAGGGCGAGCTGGCAGCACTGGAGCTCCATCAGATTGTATTATTGCAAAGGAGGGGGAGGAAAGGGGCTTGGCCCCTGGGTCTGCCAAGTGCTGAGCTGAGCACTGTTGAGGTGCAACAGCTTTTGGCAACCCGCAGAGACGCCGGCTGCGCGGAGTCGGGAAGCCTCCGGGGAGGCCAGGCAAAAGAAAGTTGAGCATCAATATTTAACTCTCGCTCGTGCATTATTTAGGGAGCGGTTTGAAACCTTCTTGCGTCGCAAGTTTTTGCAACTCACGCCCGCGTTGGAAAAGGTAAAAAAGGTTTGTGGGTTCGGAAATGGCAGGGATGGCCCCGCTGCGGTGAGAGGCTGCGCTGCCCCTTCCTAAGGAAAGCTCCGTCAGGGTCACGCGATGGATTTTCCCATAAAAAAATAACGGCTGTTTTACGCTGCGCGGCATCGATAAAGATGTAAATACAAACAGCAAAAGGCAGCGGCAGCAATGGATTTTCTGGCTTTTGCTCCTTGGGTTGAACTTGTGACTCTCCGATTCCCTGTAGGGAATAGCAATGAATTGCTGGAGCGAAGCGGCCGGCTCCTGACCGGGGCTCATTTGGGGCTCCACTGCAGCTGAGCCACACTCGGGGCTGTGGCACCGCGCTCCGGTCCCCACTGCCAGGCTCTGGTTGGCAGCACGGAAGGAGCATGGCATTCTCTACTTCCTCCTCCATTAAGATTGATTAATTGACCTTTAAAAACGTACCCGGGAAACAAATGACCTAATAAAATGAATTATCCTCTTCTAGGCGGCGCTTGAAATCCGCCGTAACTTGAGAGGAGACTAATGAAACATGGAGAGCGTTGAAGAAATGACTAATGAAAGAAATAAACCTAATAAAGGATAATTGATCGGCTGCTCGGGAGCAGCGCCGTGTGCCAGGAGCCCTGCGGCAGCGGCGGCACCGGGAGCAGCTCGGGCAGCAAAGTGGGCAGCAGGAGCAGGACGTGCAAGAGGAAACCTCGCTGCACTGCAGTCAGTGCTGGAGCAATTCCGTGCCCTGTCCCTGGCAGTGACAGAGCCTCCTCTCTCCAGGCAAAGCCATTTGGTGCCTTTTATGAGCTCCTCGGTCGGAGCAGAATGACGGCCGTATATCCTTCCCTCACCTCCCAGTTTGGTGCGAGTGGATATTGTTCCCTGGGTGGGAAATAAAGGTGGAAGTGCCGGCGTTGAATTTACAGCTCGCAATAAGCAGAGTTTTATCAACATCCTCCAACAAATTATTTTTATTGCCGGTCTCTTCCCGCCCGGGGCTGTGACCATGAAGAAGCGATCCTGGAGCCCAGGACTCACACAGAGCAGAGCCTGGGGCAGGGGAAGGGGAAAACACAAATCCCACGTGCTGCTCCTGCTTGCTCATTGCCACACGCTGCAGTAATGGACGGACCCGCACTGATGGATTTAGCCAGCAGTAATTAGAAGCTCTGCAAAGAAAGCGGTGGTGGAGCACCCACCGATAACCCCATTGCTTTCGGGGCTGTGAGGCAATGGTCTAAGCGAGCAGGAATGTTTTACAGCACAAAGAGGATGGATTGCTGGCCAGATTTCATCCGTAGTTCGATATTAAAAGGTGTCATACGAAGCTTTCACTCCAACTCCATATCTTCCATTTGTGTATCTGTTCTTCCAATACAAAGCAACCCAACACACATCCTCAATTTAAGCAAATCTGGGTTTGTTCGGAGTTCCGTTCCCATTCCCCATTGGTCCTTCAGGATCTGCCAGGGGTGCAGCCAATCGCCGTGTTCTGCTCGAACCGCTATTTTTAACAGCATCATTACCAGTTCCAGCCACAACACATTTGCAGCAGCACCCGGTGCGTGGGTAATGCAGCACGATGGAGCACAGCAGCAGGATTCCATCACCTCTGCCTCTCGGAGCCAGAAGTGGTGTTTGCTGGGTGCGTTGGAACTAGCTGGAGGTGAAGAGGATATTAGAACTTTAATAAAGCCATCAAGGCCGACATCACCCCCGGGCTCTGATCTTCCCCGTGCGTTCCCTTTGATGGAAATTTATATTAAAAAAGGGATATTGAAGGGACAAGGACAGCCAGCACATGGGCACAAGGCGCATCCCTGCAGCATCACCAGGATTCCGCTGGAGCCAGAAGAAAGCTGGAACCATTTCTCAACTTGCAAGCGTGGTTCTAAATGACAAATGTATTAAAGTGACCTTTAAAATAAAGAACCGCTGTCTCCCCATTCATTGTTTGAGTTAATTGCTGCGAGAAAACAGCTCTGTGAAAGCTCTGACAGGTACATTGCTACGCACGCTTATTCGCAGTCACACAAATAATTCCTTCAATCCTTTGTGCCTCCCGGATTATTAATTTATTTTTCCTGACAAAGAGTAACAAATTTGGAAAGGAGCACGGGAGGGAAGTTCCAATGAATGGCGCTGCTGCAGGTCTCCCTTGGAACCAGGTGCTGCGGCAGCCAGGAGGAAGGACACCTGCGAGCTGCAGCTGAAACACGTTCCTGTGCTGCATTAAAGCAGGGGGCACTGCCCCTCAGTGAAGGGGTTGGGGTTGGGGT